>NW_025750262.1:0-19993 GCF_021184085.1 Oncorhynchus gorbuscha | reverse complement strand
ACTGTTCATTATTCTCTGATATAGTACAGTACACTGTTCATTATTCTCTGATACAGTACACTGTTCATTATTCTCTGATATAGTACAGTACACTGTTCATTATTCTCTGATACAGTGCACTGTTCATTATTCTCTGATACAGTACACTGTTCATTATTCTCTGATATAGTACAGTACACTGTTCATTATTCTCTGATACAGTACAGTACACTGTTCATTATTCTCTGATACAGTACAGTACACTGTTCATTATTCTCTGATACAGTACAGTACACTGTTCATTATTCTCTGATACAGTACAGTACACTGTTCATTATTCTCTGATATAGTACAGTACACTGTTCATTATTCTCTTATACAGTACAGTACACTGTTCATTATTCTCTGATATAGTACAGTACACTGTTCATTATTCTCTTATACAGTACAGTACACTGTTCATTATTCTCTGATACAGTACACTGTTCATTATTCTCTGATACAGTACACTGTTCATTATTCTCTGATATAGTACAGTACACTGATCATTATTCTCTGATATAGTACAGTACACTGTTCATTATTCTCTGATATAGTACAGTACACTGTTCATTATTCTCTGATATAGTACAGTACACTGTTCATTATTCTCTGATACAGTACAGTACACTGTTCATTATTCTCGGATATAGTACAGTACACTGTTCATTATTCTCTGATATAGTACAGTACACTGTTCATTATTCTCTGATATAGTACAGTACACTGTTCATTATTCTCTGATACAGTACACTGTTCATTATTCTCTGATATAGTACAGTACACTGTTCATTATTCTCTGATATAGTACAGTACACTGTTCATTATTCTCTGATATAGTACAGTACACTGTTCATTATTCTCTGATACAGTACAGTACACTGTTCATTATTCTCTGATACAGTACAGTACACTGTTCATTATTCTCTGATATAGTACAGTACACTGTTCATTATTCTCTGATATAGTACAGTACACTGTTCATTATTCTCTGATATAGTACAGTACACTGTTCATTATTCTCTGATACAGTACACTGTTCATTATTCTCTGATATAGTACAGTACACTGTTCATTATTCTCTGATACAGTACAGTACACTGTTCATTATTCTCTGATACAGTACAGTACACTGTTCATTATTCTCTGATACAGTACACTGTTCATTATTCTCTGATACAGTCCAGTACCATTTCATTATTCTCTGATACAGTACTGTTCATTATTCTCTGATACAGTACTGTTCATTATTCTCTGATACAGTACACTGTTCATTATTCTCTGATACAGTACACTGTTCATTATTCTCTGATACAGTACGAGTACACTGTTCCATTATTCTCTGATATAGTACAGTACACTGTTCATTATTCTCTGATACAGTACACTGTTCATTATTCTCTGATACAGTCCAGTACACTGTTCATTTATTCTCTGATATAGTACAGTATACTGTTCATTATTCTCTGATACAGTACACTGTTCATTATTCTCTGATATAGTACAGTACACTGTTCATTATTCTCTCTGATACAGTACACTGTTCATTATTCTCTCTGACATAGCACAGTACACTGTTCATTATATTCTCTGATACAGTACACTGTTCATTGTTCTCTGATATAGTACACTGTTCATTATTCTCTGATACAGTACACTGTTCATTATTCTCTGATATAGTACAGCACTGTTCATTATTCTCTGATACAGTACACTGCTCATTATTCTCTGATATAGTACAGTACACTGTTCATTATTCTCTGATACAGTACAGTACACTGTTCATTATTCTCTGATACAGTACAGTACACTGTTCATTATTCTCTGATACAGTACAGTACACTGTTCATTATTCTCTGATACAGTACAGTACACTGTTCATTATTCTCTGATATAGTACAGTACACTGTTCATTATTCTCTTATACAGTACAGTACACTGTTCATTATTCTCTGATATAGTACAGTACAGTACAGTACACTGTTCATTATTCTCTGATATAGTACAGTACACTGTTCATTATTCTCTGATACAGTACACTGTTCATTATTCTCTGATATAGTACAGTACACTGTTCATTATTCTCTGATACAGTACACTGTTCATTATTCTCTGATATAGTACAGTACACTGTTCATTATTCTCTGATACAGTACAGTACACTGTTCATTATTCTCTGATACAGTACAGTACACTGTTCATTATTCTCTGATATAGTACAGTACACTGTTCATTATTCTCTGATACACTACAGTACACTGTTCATTATTCTCTGATACAGTACACTGTTCATTATTCTCTGATACAGTACACTGTTCATTATTCTCTGATATAGTACAGTACACTGATCATTATTCTCTGATATAGTACAGTACACTGTTCATTATTCTCTGATATAGTACAGTACACTGTTCATTATTCTCTGATATAGTACAGTACACTGTTCATTATTCTCTGATACAGTACAGTACACTGTTCATTATTCTCGGATATAGTACAGTACACTGTTCATTATTCTCTGATATAGTACAGTACACTGTTCATTATTCTCTGATATAGTACAGTACACTGTTCATTATTCTCTGATATAGTACAGTACACTGTTCATTATTCTCTGATATAGTACAGTACACTGTTCATTATTCTCTGATACAGTACAGTACACTGTTCATTATTCTCTGATATAGTACAGTACACTGTTCATTATTCTCTGATATAGTTCATTATTCTCTGATATAGTACAGTACACTGTACACAGTGTTCATTATTCTCTGATATAGTACAGTACACTGTTCATTATTCTCTGATACAGTACAGTACACTTGTTCATTATTCTCTGATATAGTACAGTACACTGTTCATTATTCTCTGATATAGTACAGTACACTGTTCATTATTCTCTGATACAGTACAGTACACTGTTCATTATTCTCTGATACAGTACAGTACACTGTTCATTATTCTCTGATACAGTACAGTACACTGTTCATTATTCTCTGATACAGTACAGTACACTGTTCATTATTCTCTGATACAGTACAGTACTCTGTTCATTATTCTCTGATATAGTACAGTACACTGTTCATTATTCTCTGATACAGTACAGTACACTGTTCATTATTCTCTGATACAGTACACTGTTCATTATTCTCTGATACAGTACACTGTTCATTATTCTCTGATATAGTGCAGTACACTGTTCATTATTCTCTGATATAGTACAGTACACTGTTCATTATTCTCTGATACAGTACACTGTTCATTATTCTCTGATATAGTACAGTACACTGTTCATTATTCTCTGATATAGTACAGTACACTGTTCATTATTCTCTGATATAGTACAGTACACTGTTCATTATTCTCTGATATAGTACAGTACACTCACTGTTCATTATTCTCTGATACAGTACACTGTTCATTATTCTCTGATATAGTACAGTACACTGTTCATTATTCTCTGATATAGTACAGTACACTGTTCATTATTCTCTGATATAGTACAGTACACTGTTCATTATTCTCTGATATAGTACAGTACACTCACTGTTCATTATTCTCTGATACAGTACACTGTTCATTATTCTCTGATACAGTACAGTACACTCACTGTTCATTATTCTCTGATACAGTACAGTACACTGTTCATTATTCTCTTATACAGTACAGTACACTGTTCATTATTCTCTGATATAGTACAGTACACTGTTCATTATTCTCTGATACAGTACACTGTTCATTATTCTCTGATATAGTACAGTACACTGTTCATTATTCTCTGATATAGTACAGTACACTGTTCATTATTCTCTGATATAGTACAGTACACTGTTCATTATTCTCTGATACAGTACAGTACACTGTTCATTATTCTCTGATACAGTACAGTACACTGTTCATTATTCTCTGATATAGTACAGTACACTGTTCATTATTCTCTGATATAGTACAGTACACTGTTCATTATTCTCTGATATAGTACAGTACACTGTTCATTATTCTCTGATACAGTACACTGTTCATTATTCTCTGATATAGTACAGTACACTGTTCATTATTCTCTGATACAGTACAGTACACTGTTCATTATTCTCTGATATAGTACAGTACACTGTTCATTATTCTCTGATATAGTACAGTACACTGTTCATTATTCTCTGATACAGTACAGTACACTGTTCATTATTCTCTGATACAGTACAGTACACTGTTCATTATTCTCTGATACAGTACAGTACACTGTTCATTATTCTCTGATACAGTACAGTACACTGTTCATTATTCTCTGATACAGTACAGTACTCTGTTCATTATTCTCTGATATAGTACAGTACACTGTATTCTCTGATACAGTACAGTACACTGTTCATTATTCTCTGATACAGTACACTGTTCATTATTCTCTGATACAGTACACTGTTCATTATTCTCTGATATAGTGCAGTACACTGTTCATTATTCTCTGATATAGTACAGTACACTGTTCATTATTCTCTGATACAGTACACTGTTCATTATTCTCTGATATAGTACAGTACACTGTTCATTTATTCTCTGATATAGTACAGTACACTGTTCATTATTCTCTGATATAGTACAGTACACTGTTCATTATTCTCTGATATAGTACAGTACACTATTCATTATTCTCTGATACAGTACACTGTTCATTATTCTCTGATACAGTACAGTACACTCACTGTTCATTATTCTCTGATACAGTACAGTACACTGTTCATTATTCTCTGATACAGTACAGTACACTGTTCATTATTCTCTGATACAGTACACTGTTCATTATTCTCTGATATAGTACAGTACACTGTTCATTATTCTCTGATATAGTACAGTACACTCACTGTTCATTATTCTCTGATACAGTACAGTACACTGTTCATTATTCTCTGATACAGTACAGTACACTGTTCATTATTCTCTGATACAGTACACTGTTCATTATTCTCTGATATAGTACAGTACACTGTTCATTATTCTCTGATATAGTACAGTACACTGTTCATTATTCTCTGATACAGTACAGTACACTGTTCATTATTCTCTGATACAGTACACTGTTCATTATTCTCTGATACAGTCCAGTACACTGTTCATTATTCTCTGATACAGTACACTGTTCATTATTCTCTGATACAGTACACTGTTCATTATTCTCTGATACAGTACACTGTTCATTATTCTCTGATACAGTACACTGTTCATTATTCTCTGATACAGTACAGTACACTGTTCATTATTCTCTGATACAGTACACTGTTCATTATTCTCTGATACAGTACACTGTTCATTATTCTCTGATACAGTCCAGTACACTGTTCATTATTCTCTGATATAGTACAGTATACTGTTCATTATTCTCTGATACAGTACACTGTTCATTATTCTCTGATATAGTACAGTACACTGTTCATTATTCTCTGATACAGTACACTGTTCATTATTCTCTGATATAGTACAGTACACTGTTCATTATTCTCTGATACAGTACACTGTTCATTATTCTCTGATATAGTACACTGTTCATTATTCTCTGATACAGTACACTGTTCATTATTCTCTGATATAGTACAGTACACTGTTCATTATTCTCTGATACAGTACACTGTTCATTATTCTCTGATACAGTACACTGTTCATTATTCTCTGATACAGTACAGTACACTGTTCATTATTCTCTGATACAGTACAGTACACTGTTCATTATTCTCTGATACAGTACAGTACACTGTTCATTATTCTCTGATACAGTACAGTACACTGTTCATTATTCTCTGATACAGTACAGTACACTGTTCATTATTCTCTGATATAGTACAGTACACTGTTCATTATTCTCTTATACAGTACAGTACACTGTTCATTATTCTCTGATATAGTACAGTACACTGTTCATTATTCTCTTATACAGTACAGTACACTGTTCATTATTCTCTGATATAGTACAGTACACTGTTCATTATTCTCTGACTACACTGTTCATTATTCTCTGATATAGTACAGTACACTGTTCATTATTCTCTGATACAGTACACTGTTCATTATTCTCTGATATAGTACAGTACACTGTTCATTATTCTCTGATACAGTACAGTACACTGTTCATTATTCTCTGATACAGTACAGTACACTGTTCATTATTCTCTGATATAGTACAGTACACTGTTCATTATTCTCTGATACACTACAGTACACTGTTCATTATTCTCTGATACAGTACACTGTTCATTATTCTCTGATACAGTACACTGTTCATTATTCTCTGATATAGTACAGTACACTGTTCATTATTCTCTGATATAGTACAGTACACTGTTCATTATTCTCTGATACAGTACACTGTTCATTATTCTCTGATATAGTACAGTACACTGTTCATTATTCTCTGATACAGTACAGTACACTGTTCATTATTCTCGGATATAGTACAGTACACTGTTCATTATTCTCTGATATAGTACAGTACACTGTTCATTATTCTCTGATATAGTACAGTACACTGTTCATTATTCTCTGATACAGTACACTGTTCATTATTCTCTGATATAGTACAGTACACTGTTCATTATTCTCTGATATAGTACAGTACACTGTTCATTATTCTCTGATATAGTACAGTACACTGTTCATTATTCTCTGATACAGTACAGTACACTGTTCATTATTCTCTGATACAGTACAGTACACTGTTCATTACATATAGTACAGTACACTGTTCATTATTCTCTGATATAGTACAGTACACTGTTCATATAGTACAGTACACTGTTCATTATTCTCTGATACAGTACAGTTCACACAGTACACTGTTCATTATTCTCTGATATAGTACAGTACACTGTTCATTATTCTCTGATATAGTACAGTACACTGTTCATTATTCTCTGATACAGTACACTGTTCATTATTCTCTGATACAGTACAGTACACTGTTCATTATTCTCTGATACAGTACAGTACACTGTTCATTATTCTCTGATATAGTACAGTACACTGTTCATTATTCTCTGATACAGTACAGTACACTGTTCATTATTCTCTGATACAGTACAGTACTCTGTTCATTATTCTCTGATATAGTACAGTACACTGTTCATTATTCTCTGATACAGTACAGTACACTGTTCATTATTCTCTGATATAGTACAGTACACTGTTCATTATTCTCTGGTGATACAGTCCAGTACACTGTTCATTATTCTATGATATAGTACAGTACACTGTTCATTATTCTCTGATATAGTACAGTACACTGTTCATTATTCTCTGATACAGTACACTGTTCATTATTCTCTGATACAGTACACTGTTCATTATTCTCTGATACAGTACAGTACACTGTTCATTATTCTCTGATACAGTACATTGTTCATTATTCTCTGATACAGTACACTGTTCATTATTCTCTGATACAGTACAGTACACTGTTCATTATTCTCTGATACAGTACACTGTTCATTATTCTCTGATACAGTACAGTACACTGTTCATTATTCTCTGGTATAGTACAGTACACTGTTCATTATTCTCTGATACAGTACAGTACACTGTTCATTATTCTCTGATATAGTACAGTACACTGTTCATTATTCTCTGATATAGTACAGTACACTGTTCATTATTCTCTGATATAGTACAGTACACTGTTCATTATTCTCTGATATAGTGCAGTACACTGTTCATTATTCTCTGATACAGTACACTGTTCATTATTCTCTGATATAGTACAGTACACTGTTCATTATTCTCTGATATAGTACAGTAGACTGTTCATTATTCTCTGATATAGTACAGTACACTGTTCATTATTCTCTGATACAGTACACTGTTCATTATTCTCTGATATAGTACAGTATACTGTTCATTATTCTCTGATATAGTACAGTACACTGTTCATTATTCTCTGGTGATACAGTACACTGTTCATTATTCTCTGATATAGTACAGTACACTGTTCATTATTCTCTGATATAGTACAGTACACTGTTCATTATTCTCTGATATAGTGCAGTACACTGTTCATTATTCTCTGATATAGTACAGTACACTGTTCATTATTCTCTGGTGATACAGTACACTGTTCATTATTCTCTGATATAGTACAGTACACTGTTCATTATTCTCTGATATAGTACAGTACACTGTTCATTATTCTCTGATATAGTGCAGTACACTGTTCATTATTCTCTGATATAGTGCAGTACACTGTTCATTATTCTCTGATATAGTGCAGTACACTGTTCATTATTCTCTGATATAGTGCAGTACACTGTTCATTATTCTCTGATATAGTACAGTACACTGTTCATTATTCTCTGGTGATACAGTACACTGTTCATTATTCTCTGATATAGTACAGTACACTGTTCATTATTCTCTGATATAGTACAGTACACTGTTCATTATTCTCTGGTGATACAGTACACTGTTCATTATTCTCTGATATAGTACAGTACACTGTTCATTATTCTCTGATATAGTACAGTACACTGTTCATTATTCTCTGATATAGTGCAGTACACTGTTCATTATTCTCTGATACAGTCCAGTACACTGTTCATTATTCTCTGATACAGTACAGTACACTGTTCATTATTCTCTGATACAGTACAGTACACTGTTCATTATTCTCTGATATAGTACAGTACACTGTTCATTATTCTCTGATACAGTACACTGTTCATTATTCTCTGATATAGTACAGTACACTGTTCATTATTCTCTGATACAGTCCAGTACACTGTTCATTATTCTCTGATATAGTACAGTACACTGTTCATTATTCTCTGGTGATACAGTACACTGTTCATTATTCTCTGATATAGTACAGTACACTGTTCATTATTCTCTGATATAGTACAGTACACTGTTCATTATTCTCTGATATAGTACAGTACACTGTTCATTATTCTCTTTAATTAAAAATATAATACAAATTAAAATAATTTTTACAGAATGATTTTTGTTGTAATTTGTCTTAATTATACTACAAATAACTAACTGCTCTTTTATATCAAATATCAGTAAGAATCACAAACGTGCACCAAAGAAAGTGACAGAAGCCAAGATGGAGACACCACTGCAAGAGGAGCCAATTGAGATGGCATAGAGAAGAGAACACAGGAATGACTGGAAACACCATAGAAATGAGAATGACTAGAGCGCATGATCCCATTCTAGTCCACTTTCCATTTGAAGTGTACCCATGCCAGTCATTGTATTTCTAGGGAAACACCAGGCAGGGCCCTCGCCTGAATGGCCCCTCTCAGGTTGATTTAATAGAGGAATGTAGATCTACAACTAACAACCCTACAATGTAATGTCATGTTTCCCATCATGTTTTGTTATCAGGTTATTCACAAATCCTTGTTCCTGGGTTGGAGAAGTGGACAATGAGAGAGTCATATGGTATCTGCCTTCTCCTTCACTAATGCAGGCTATTTTCCTCATGGTTATGTTTAAAATGACTCTCAATTATCTTACAACATGTATAAGGCTTTCTGCACTCTCGTCTTTTACAATATGACTTCTGTGTTTATTTCAGGTATATTTGGTAGCTGCTCCACGGGGCACTATTGTTTATTAATTAGATTACGGCATCGTGTGCTTTTACTGAACTCCTCAGTGGGCAAACAGGGTGATATTCCCATAGTTCTTCATGTGGAATGTGTGTTTTATTTTACGTGCTTCATTCTGTTTATGTTTGGTCTGTATCAAGATTCACATTGGTTTGTTCCAACTACTGTATGTAACATTATTGTAAGGCATGATGTGAGAATGAACCAAAACACTGTTTTAAAAAAATATATATATATATTATGGGACAGTTTTACCACAGAAATAGAATGAATAGAACTGTCATCCCCATTCAAGTAAATTGTGCCATTATGGGACTGAGATGATGTCATCCTCCTGGACTGGCAGCCATTTTTAGTGTACCCATAAGGAGCAAAGCAGGAAGTAAAAGCAGGAAGTTAAAAAAGCAGGAAGTAAATAAAAACAGCGAGTCAATCTGTGCTGTGATGTTGTTGTTGTGAAATTCCATATACATTTTGAAGGATACATATTCAAATGTGTTACAAAAATAAATGAACACAGATAAACACAAAAATGAAAGATGTGCATAACTTAAAGGGGAATGGAGCTGTGTTCAAATACCGAATACTCATACTAACTGCACTAACCATACTATTTGTGATGTAAATGTAGTATGCTTATTGTTCATAGTATGGATAATCATAGCTGTCAAAGATTGTGTGACACCTTCATATGATGGTATTCCAGTGAAATTTAGGCATAACCATTACAGAGGATCAGAAGTCTAGATGGCTTACTACATTTTAACCCTCTTATTAAAAAAACCCAGAAGAAGCTAAATCCTAATAACCAAGGCTGAAGGTATCTCTTATATCTAAAATTAGCAAGGAGATAGACCAGATGCTTTTCAACTTTCTTTGGAGAAACCGTAAAACATTACATTAGGAAAACTGTTGTAATAACTTATGAGTATGGTGGGCTGAATTTTCTGGACTTTACTACTTTAAATAATACTTTTAAGATCAATTGGATAAAACAATTCCTAAGAAGACCCACTTCTATCTGGAATTGTATTCCTCATCATATCTTCTCTACTTTTGGTGGCCTTAACTTCATGTTGTTTTGCAATTATAATATTGACAAAGTTCCAGTGAAACTTTCTGCTTTTCATCGGAAGGTTTTCTTGTCATGGTCCTTAATTTATAAACACAATTTTCTCCACACAGATATTATATATGGAATAATCGGGATATATTGTAACAAAAATACTTTGTTTTTAGAATATTGGTTCTGATAATAGCCTATTGGTGAGCCAACTGGTAAATGCAGAGGGTCTTTTTACTCAGTTATAAGAATTCTTATCACTTTACAAGGTCCTGTAACACCTAAAGATTTTGCAATTGTTTTAGATGCCATTTCCTCAGGTGTTGCTATGTTATTCAGGAACGTGTCAAGACCTGACCCTCAGGAACTACCTTCTATTGACCCTGTTGACTCATCAGTAGGAAAGATTTGTTTCTCTTTTGGTCCATTCAACAACAGAGCGATTACAAACCTTGTTTCAGCAGGATGTTGTCATGCCTTAGTGGAAAATATTATTGATAATATCTGTTGGGAAAAGTTTGGATGTTGTCACAGACATACCTGCTTGTTAACAAAATTAGGAAGTTTCCTTTAAATGGTTTGTAAATATTATCCTGCCAACCACTATGAAGAAGTTTAAGGAAAACATCAACTCAAATTGCTCCTTTTGTAATGACCACTCAGAAACAGTGTTCCATCTTTTTTGGCATTGTATTCATGTAAGAAAACTGTGGCAAGACATCAGTAGATTTATAATTGAACACATTTATGAAGATTTTACACTATTATGGAGAGATGTACTAATTGGATTCTTTACATATGATAGAAATAAGCTGAAACATTTTTATGTAATTAATTTAATTATTATTTTGGCCAAATTTCATACACACAAATAACAATAAAAAAAAACAAATTTTCTTACCCTACAAAAATAAATTGAAATGTATTTTAAAACAGTTAAATACTCTACTAACAAAAAAGCTGTTAGAATTATAAGTGTATGTATGTCCCTTAAGGTCCTTGTGTAATTTGTAATGTGATATTGTACCCCCTAGCTCGATTGTCCATTATTTATAATCAATATAAACTTGTGTTCCCTTATGTACTTTCTGTATTGATTTGTTGTTAATTTAAACAAATATATATATATATAATAACATTTATTTTTATTTTTAAGTATGGATACAGTGGATGGACACCATTTCTCTGCTTTTAAAGCCCATAATGCAATTCCTCCGGAAATGGGCGTGGCTTCACTAACGTTTTCATATTTGAATAACATGGCGGACAAATGCAGCTGACGTCCGACGAGCGCATACAAATTCAATGTTTTAACTAATTATGACAAATGTTAAGAAAATGTCGAGCAATGTAATAAAGTCATTCGGCTTCTAATAAGTCGCACGTTATGTTGGCTGACAATTTGTTAGTTACGCAATTCTTACGAAGCGCATATCATATTATTACAGCAGAATGTACCGGTATGTTCGCTAGCTACCTAACGCTAGTTGGCTACTAAATACATCAAACTTTCCAGTATATTAACTATCTGATATCTAACTACAACGCGTATTGATTATTCACGTCCTTCTTAATTTAGGTGGGTTTATAAATTTGCTCTCATCCCATTTCAGAGCACAGAATAACTTGCATTTAGAAAGCTGTTGACAAGGTCGGTGAAAAAGGGAATTAAATTGTTGTCAGCAGCAGTTGGTCACCAACTCTCTGGATAACAACACCAGCTCTGCTGGGGGGTAAATGGTCCGGCTGTTGTATTATTTGGGGCGGCAGGGTAGCCTAGTGGTTAGAGTGTAGAGGCGGCAGGGTAGCCTAGTGGTTAGAGTGTAGAGGTGGCAGGGTAGCCTAGTGGTTAGAGTGTAGAGGGGCAGGTAGCCTAGTGGTTAGAGTGTAGAGGTGGCAGGGTAGCCTAGTGGTTAGAGTGTAGAGGTGGCAGGGTAGCCTGAGTGGTTAGAGTGTAGAGGTGGCAGGGTAGCCTGGTGGTTAGAGTGTAGGGAGGCAGGTAGCCTAGTGGTTAGAGTGTAGAGGTGGCAGGGTAGCCTAGTGGTTAGAGTGTAGAGGTGGCAGGGTAGCCTGGTGATTAGAGTGTAGAGGTGGCAGGGTAGCCTAGTGGTTAGAGTGTGGGGTGGCAGGGTAGCCTAGTGGTTAGAGTGGAGGGCGGCAGGGTAGCCTAGTGGTTAGAGTGGAGGGGCGGCAGGTAGCCTAGTGGTTAGAGTGGAGGGGCGGCAGGTAGCCTAGTGGATTTTAGAGTGGAGGGGCGGCAGGTAGCCTAGTGGTTAGAGTGGAGGGCGGCAGGTAGCCTAGTGGTTAGAGTGGAGGCGGCGGCAGGTAGCTAGTGGTTAGAGTGGAGGGGCGGCAGGTAGCCTAGTGGTTAGAGTGTAGGGGTGGCAGGGTAGCCTAGTGGTTAGAGTGTAGAGGTGGCAGGGTAGCCTAGTGGTTAGAGTGTAGGGGCGGCAGGAGTAGCTAGTGGTTAGAGTGTAGAGGTGGCAGGGTAGCCTGGTGGTTAGAGTGTGTGGGAGGCAGGGTATCCTAGTGGTTAGAGTGTAGAGGCGGCAGGGGTAGCCTAGTGGTTAGGTGTAGGGCGGCAGGGGTAGCTAATGGTTTAGAGTGTAGGGGCGGCAGGGTAGCCTAGTGGATTTTAGAGTGGAGGGCGGCAGGTAGTGGTTAGAGTGTAGGGGTGGCAGGGTAGCCTAGTGGTTAGAGTGTAGAGGTGGCAGGGGTAGCCTGAGTGGTTGGAGTGTAGGCGGCAGGGTAGCCTAGTGGTTAGAGTGTAGAGGTGGCAGGGTAGCCTAGTGGTTAGAGTGTAGAGGAGGCAGGGTATCCCTGGTGGTTGAGTGTAGAGGTGGCAGGGTAGCCTGGTGGTTTAGAGTGTGGGGCGGCAGGGTAGCCTAGTGGTTAGAGTGTAGGGGCGGCAGGGTAGCCTAGTGGTTAGAGTGTAGGGGTGGCAGGGTAGCCTAGTGGTTAGAGTGTAGGGGTGGCAGGGTAGCCTGGTGGTTAGAGTGTAGGGGCGGCAGGGTAGCCTAGTGGTTAGAGTGTAGGGGCGGCAGGGTAGCCTAGTGGTTAGAGCGTTGAATGAAGGTTGCGAGTTCAAACCCCGAGCTGACAAGGTACAAATCTGTCGTTCTGCCCTGAACAGGCCGGTTAACCCACTGTTCCACTGTTAAGAATTTGTTCTTAACTGACTTGCCTGGTTAAATAAAAGGTAAAATTTAAAATTGTAATTTGTGTAAAGCTAACCACCTTCAGCCAGTTAGTTTGGGTGCTTGACTGAGGTCAGTAAATCCTCCTCGACCAGAGCAACAGGTGAATTTACAGACCATCTGACAACACTATGAATTCATGAACACACCCGAAATTGTAAAAATGTCTAAGCAAGTAATTTGGTGTGCTCATTATGAGACTAACTTTTCGTATGGTTTTGTTTACTTGAACACACAGGCTGGCAGTTTATCGCCAGTTCACCTATGGGCTGAAGGGAGAATTGGACGTGTTTTTTCATATATATTTTTTTATTAACAACAAATCAATACATAAAGCACATGAGGAAGAGAATTGGACGGGTGTTTATCGTCCCTTCCATAAAGCGCACAAACCAGAAGCAACAAGCATGTACATAGGCTTTGAATAAAACCAATTCATTTAGTAAATCTAGCCTGCTGTCATTTTTTCTAAGGCCTGCGCCTTTATGTAACAATAGTATTCGTTAGCGTGTCAACTATAACATGTTCAAGTGTAACCAGATTAATTTGCTTTGAAGATAAAAACGACCATTCAACGCGCAGTAATTCCGTGTCCCTGTTGCTACAGTAGTGACTTCTACTAGCTTTGGCTGCCATCTAGTGGAAAAGAATGAGAACTACACTGGGCAGCTAGTTGGCAAGTCAATGACGAGTTTAATAATATATGCCATTTAGCAGACGCCTTTATCCAAAGCCACCCGGCTACATGGTAGTGAAACAGATCACTGAAACAGGATTACAACAATACAGTCAATTACAGGGTTATTAAGGTGTATTTACAAGTTCCAATAACAAACAAGAAGAGGATCCATGAAAGGCTTGTGATTGCAAGTCTTTGCCTCTTACCAAGATCAATAGACAAACAACAGTAGCATACCAAAGGGGCAATCAGCAGTTGCTTCATCCGTTTTTGCTCTTATAAATTAATGATATGTAACAGTTGATTCTTGAAGAATCTGATAAATGCCTCATGTACTTCGTTCATGATCACACTCCATGAGAACCCAAAATATAAGCTTGTTTTTACACCAATGTTTGTAAACAAAGAACATGTAAACAAACGCTGTATATCCTCAAAACAAAGTTCAACTATAATGTTGATATCATGGATGGTCAGTCCTCTATAGTCTCATAACATGGTTATAACTATAATGTTGATATCATGGATGGTCAGTCCTGTATAGCCTCATAACATGGTTATAACTATAATATTGATATCATGGATGGTCAGTCCTGTATAGCCTCATAACATGGTTATAACTATAATGTTGATATCATGGATGGTCAGTCCTGTATAGCCTCATAACATGGTTATAACTATAATGTTGATATCATGGATAGTCAGTCTGTATAGCCTCATAAGATCGAGGTATTGAAACCCTGTGTTTTCCATTGGACAGGACATAGTGTCTTCATAGAGGCTGGTGAGTGTAATATTGAAGGACATAGTGTCTTCATAGAGCTGGTGAGTGTAATATTGAAGGACATAGTGTCTTCATAGAGCTGGTGAGTGTAATATTGAAAGGACATAGTGTCTTCATAGAGCTGGTGAGTGTAATATTGAAAGGACATAGTGTCTTCATAGAGCTGGTGAGTGTAATATTGAAAGGACATAGTGTCTTCATAGAGCTGGTGAGTGTAATATTGAAAGGACATAGTGTCTTCATAGAGCTGGTGAGTGTAATATTGAGAGGGCAGACAGTGGATTTGTTCACATTGATCTTATAACCTGAAAACTTGCCATACTGAGCAATTGTGTCTAAAAAAATGAGAGGAGGGATTTCTCAGGGTTGGATATGTAGAGCGAGACATCATCCGCGTAAGCGAAATCTTGTGCTGCAGGCCGCCTGCAGAAACACCCATAATACTTGGATTGCTCCTTATCAGCTCTGCCAGAGCTCCGCTAACAAGTAGAGCAGCGGGGACAGCGAGCACCCTTGTCTTGTGCCCGTTCAGAGGAATCTGTCAGAGTTCAGTCCATTAGTAGTCACCATGGCATTTGGATGAGAGTAATAATAATAATAATAATAATATATGCCATTTAGCAGACGCTTTTATCCAGCGACTTACAGTCATGTGTGCATACATTCTACGTATGGGTGGTCCCGGGGATCGAACCCACTACCCTGGCGTTACAAGCGCCATGCTCTACCAACTGAGTATAGTGATTTGATCCATTTAATACAATTTGGGCCCATATTGAACTTTTCTAAGACTGAAAACAGATCTTGAGATCTTCTTGGTCGGGATCTTCATAACACCAGATCTGAATTTCCTTTTCAAGGAAAATTATCTTCCACTCCTGGATCGAATCAAGAACGAACTCCAAACCTGGATCTCCCTCCCAATTAGTTTAGTAGGAAGAATTAATGTCATCCGTATGAACGTCCCCCCTAGACTGAACTACTTATTTCAGATGCTCCCATGCTATCTCCCACTTTCCCTTTTCAAAATAACTAACCAAAGCATCACCAAATTTATATGGGTCAATAAAAAACCTAGGATCATGTTTTCCACTCTATCGAAACCTGAATCGAAGGGTGGTCTTGCTCTTCCCTCCCTTCAATTGTACTACTGGTCTGCCCAAATACGCAACATGCTAACATGGATCAAAAACAGACAAGAGTCAACGTGGATTCAGATAGAAGCCCAATCCTGTGGTTCATTGCCCTTAAGCTCAATTATATTAATTAATAACTTTAGTGAAGTGGGCAACATAGCCAAAACAAGTGTGATTTACAGCACCCTACTAGCGTGGAGGGACTGTAAAAATACCTGGGCACTTCCTCCCAAATATGTTCTCACTCGCCTATAGTAAACCCAGACTTGCCAAAAGCCCTGAGGGATGCCAACTTTAATCTTTGGCATACTCTAGGGATCAGGACCTTTTCAGACCTATTTCATCAGAAAACCACTACACTGAAATCCTTTCAAGAGCTCTGCAGTGAATTCGATGTGCCAAGATCCCATTTCTTTTTTTTTTATATCTTCAAATTAGACATGTCATTTCCTCATTTACCTCATTTAAGAGGAGGTTTAGAACTCAGGTGAATGAAGTTGAAACCCTTCTTGTCACAGCACAATCCATTAAAGGCAAAAAATATCTTACATATATAGACTCCTTTCTGAGAAAGGAGGCTCCTCCTGCTCCTTTGAAAATAATCTGAGAAAAGGACCTTGGTCTGACTATCAGTGATGAGTTATGGGCGGAGGTTTGCGACAGGGTATTCTGCTCCTCTACTAATGTAAAAATGAAATAATCTAATTACAAATTTTTCTACAAATGTTATTATACTCCTTTGAGACTCCATAGAATGAAAACAGATATGTCTCCTAACTGTAAAAGATGTACCTCTGAAAGTGGAACCTATATGCATGTATTTTGGAGCTGTAGAGATTCTGGCAATCTATACATACTGCTGCACAGAAAATACTAGAGGTACAGTTTGATATGACCCCGTGTATCTATCTTCTTAATGCCCAGCTGGACTTTGTTCTTGATCCTGACAGAGAACATTTGCTCATGACTATTACATACTTTGCTAAGAAATGTATTCTCCTATTGTGGGCCCCTAATGCCCCTCCTACATTTAAAATGTGGATTGACCAGATTGTTGACTTTCTTCCTCTTGAAAAGCTCACTTATGACCTCCACAAGAGACAGCCCAAGTTTGATAGACTCTGGTCTCCACTATTCAACTATATTTCAAACTGGACAGAGTGAACGGGGTGACTAGGGAAATGTGCAGATACATGTTGTGTAAGGTGCTGTATAACCTAAAAACAAATTATTGGCCCGTCATCTCAGCGAAGGCTAGAAATAGCTAATAAAAATATGTTTTTTTTTGTGTTTATTTTTTTTTATGTATATATATATATATATATATATATATATATATATATGCACCAAGGAAAAATAAAAAAAATAAAAAAAAACTTTTATTATTTTTCTTAATCTTTTATTTTAATTGTATTTTTTTTTTCAAATGTATTATTATATTTTAAAACTTTTTTTTCTCTTCTTTTAAAAAAAAGTCTGTCACATCTGTGAATGTGGAATGTGTTTTGTTGGTTGATTGAAAAACAAGAAAACTGAATAAAACTTAAATAAAAACTACAATGTTGATATCGTGGATGGTCAGTCCTTGCTTCCATAGCTCTATACATTGGAGAGCGGTTACATTTCTCTTCATCACTCAGCTTTTTACAGAAAGAGGAGCAGGGAGGACACTTTGTTATTGTTTCTACTGCTGATTGACACTTTAAGAAGTTACATTTCAGATTAAATACACACTCAGGGTTATTTTTGGTCTCTTTGTTGCCTCTTTATTTATAGACTTTATTTAACTAATGATGTGACTTCTGAAGGTAATTGATCTTATTTAGGGGCGTCATAGTAAAGGGGAGGGGCTTCATAGTAAGGGGAGGGGCGTCATAGTAAAGGGGGCTTCATGGTAAAGGGAGGGCGTCATAGTAAAGGGGAGGGGCTTCATAGTAAGGGGAGGGCTTCATAGTAAAGGGGAGGGCTTCATAGTAAAGGGGGTGAACACATATGCATGCACCACTTTTCCGTTTTTATTTTTAGGAATTTTTTTGAAACAAGTCATTATTTTCATTGAAATTCACCAATATGGACTATTTTGTGTTACATGAAATCGAAATAAATCCATTTAAATTACAGGTTGTAATGCAACAAAATAGGAAAAATGCCAAGTGGGATGAATACTTTTGCAAGGCACTGTACATTTATGTCTTTATAGATGTGTGCATCTTTGAATTCGCTGTTGAATGGCTCCTTATCCATTTTCGGAACACCAGCCCACCGCCCCAAAGTGATGGGCACTCTCTCTCTTTGGGCAGTCAGGAGAGTCTGCTGGGATGGTCCTAGAGACAGATATAAGTTACACAAATCATAGTTGTATTTATTATTTATTTAACCGGGTAGGTTAGTTGAGAACAAGTTCTCATTTACAACTGCGACCTGGCCAAGATAAAGCAAAGCAGTTAGACACAAACAACAACAGAGTTACACATGGAATAAAACAAACATAGTCAATAATACAGTAAACAAAATATATATATATAAAAAATAAATAATATAAAATATATGACATTACCTCTGGCTTCCGACGACCACCAGGTCACAGGTCATACTCATTCCTGCCAGATATCAGCAGGTGAGTCCCTCAAGGTCACCCTCACACTCGGATGTCTGTCAGTGGCCAGGGTTTGAATACTGCATCCTGTTAGTAATAGTGATTTTATTATTATTATTATTATTATTATTATTATTATTATTATTATCCTAAAGGTACCTACATCCTCTTCAAGGTAAAACTAATTCTCTGACGGTCTTTGAGATAATGCTAAATGTCTCAAACATTAAAAGTGATTTTTTTCTCAGAATCTAGAGATATTCCATATTTTAGAGCCCACTATAAGGAGAATAATGAAACAAAGACATTTTCTGTATCATGTACACTTCACAGATCATAGGGTCTTACAAGATGCATGTATAGGTCTAAAATGCAACTAATTTGTGAAACTTTTCACTAGACGTAAAAACATACCAAATACACACTTACAACCCTTAGGCTAGGTAACAAAATATAGGTTAGGCTATAGCTTACCTCAATGTGTTGCAGACATCTCTCTAATCCTCCGTCTCCAAACAGTAACTATTCCTCACATCGCCTGCACAGTCTCCTGGGGGAGGATCAGGTGGGAAGCAGAGTCCAGTATGGTGTGAGAGCCAAAGGAAGAACAGTCTCCTGGATGGTGAAGCAGAGTCCAGGATGGTGTAAGAGCCAAAGGAATGGTGTAGACAGTCTCCTGGGGAAGCAGGAGAACAGTCCAGGATCCAGTATGGTGTAAGAGCCAAATGAAGAACAGTCTCCTGGGAAGAAGCAGGAGAACAGTCTCCCTGGGGAGGATGGTGTAAGAGCCAAAGGAAGAACAGTCTCTGGGGAAGCAGAGTTCAGGATGGTGTAAGAGCCAAAGGAAGAACAGTCTCCTGGGGGAAGCAGAGTCAGGATATCTCCCTGGTGGATGGTGTAAGAGCCAAAGGAAGAACAGTCTTCCTG
>NW_025750261.1:0-19994 GCF_021184085.1 Oncorhynchus gorbuscha | reverse complement strand
AACAGAGTACACCAGACATTAGGAACCTAATAGTGAGTTGCACCCCCCCTTTCGCACTCAGAACAGCATCAGTTTGTCGGGCATATGGACTCTACAAGGTGTTGGAAAGCGTTCCACAGGGATGCTGACCCATGTTGACTCCAGTGCTTCCCACAGTTGTGTCAAATTGTCTTGATGTCCTTCGGGTGGTGGGCCATTCTCGATACACACAGGAAACTACTAAGAGTGAAAAACACAGCAGCATTGCAGTTCTTGACAAAACCGGTGTAGCCTGGCACCTACTACCATACCCTGTTCAAAGGCTTTTAAATATTTTATCTTGCCCATTCACCCTCTGAATGGCTCACATACACAATCCATGTCTCAATTGTCTCAAGGCTTAAAACTCCTTATTTAACCCCGTCTCCTCTCCTCCATCTACACTGATTGAAGTGGATTTAACAGGTGACATCAATAAGGGATCATAGCTTCTTTCACCTGGATTCACCTGGTCAGTCTGCAGTGTGTCATGGAAAGAGCAGGTGTTCCTAATATTTTATCACTCAGTACATGTTTCTTTATGTTTGTCATAGAGCCAGTCTGGAATTGAGGGGTACTGGCTACCTGAGATGTTCCAGACTTCCACCCATCATCAAATCTACCACAACCCACGAGCATCTGCACCAGGAAAGACCCCCAGGTCCAGCTGGGTACAGGTTAGATACCTTTCTCAATGTAGGTTCTAACTAATTACTCACGGCCCAATGTGAGGAAGAGGAGCTACTCACACAGTAACTCTACAGGGGCGTCAGGACACACCCCTGGGGGACCCCGCCACAGTCCTGCTAATAATGGAGTCTCACGCTTCTCCCCACCCAGGTATAGTCTATATACAGCAATCATCCCTCCCCAGGTATAGTCTATATACAGCAATCATCCCTCCCCAGGTATAGTCTATATACAGCAATCATCCCTCCCCAGGTGTAGTCTACATACAGCAATCATCCCTCCCCAGGTATAGTCTACATACAGCAATCATCCCTCCCCAGGTGTAGTCTACATACAGCAATCATCCCTCCCCAGGTGTAGTCTACATACAGCAATCATCCCTCCCCAGGTATAGTCTACATACAGCAATCATCCCTCCCCAGGTATAGTCTACATACAGCAATCATCCCTTCCCAGGTATAGTCTACATACAGCAATCACCCCCCCCCCCAGGTATAGTCTACATACAGCAATCATCCCTCCCCAGGTATTGTCTACATACAGCAATCATCCCTCCCCAGGTGTAGTCCACATACAGCAATCATCCCTCCCCAGGTATAGTCTACATACAGCAATCATCCCTCCCCAGGTGTAGTCTACATACAGCAATCATCCCTCCCCAGGTGTAGTCTACATACAGCAATCATCCCTCCCCAGGTATAGTCTACATACAGCAATCATCCCTCCCCAGGTATAGTCTACATACAGCAATCATCCCTCCCCAGGTATTGTCTACATACAGCAATCATCCCTCCCCAGGTATTGTCTACATACAGCAATCATCCTTCCCCAGGTGTAGTCCACATACAGCAATCATCCCTCCCCAGGTATAGTCTACATACAGCAATCATCCCTCCCCAGGTATTGTCTACATACAGCAATCATCCCTCCCCAGGTGTAGTCCACATACAGCAATCATCCCTCCCCAGGTATTGTCTACGTACAGTAATCACCCCCCCCCCAGGTGTATTGTCGCTCTGGATAAGAGCGTCTGCTAAATGACTTAAATGTAAATGTAAATGTGTAGTCTACATACAGTAATCATCCCTCCCCAGGTACAATCTATGTACAGTAATCACCCCCCCCCAGGTGTAGTCTACATACAGTAATCATCCCTCCCCAGGTACAATCTATGTACAGTAATCACCCCTCCCCAGGTATAGTCTACATACAGTAATCATACACCTAGAGTATAGTCTACGTACAGTAATCTGTTTTCACAGCTTTAGCTCCTCTAAATATGAGTGTCTTGTTCGTTAAATTCATGGCAACAAATGAAAAAGAGAGGTGAAGAGGAGAAAGAAGTGCCTCGTTTAATACACCCTCCTCGCAGCAGACAAACGGTCTCATTTTCTGCTTATTAATGATTTAAAGGCTGAGCCAGTCTGCTGCCTGGGGCAGGGAGGAAACGGGGGGAGCAGGAGGGAGAACGGGGGCGAAGCAGGAGGAGAACGGGGGAAGCAGGAGGAGAGGAACTTGAGACATTCATTTAACTATCTGTCTGAGAAAGAGGGAGAGGAGCAGTTGGAGAGAGAGGTTATGAGTCTGAGCTGAACTGGAGAGCTGTGAGGCCATGCAGATTACACACACACACACACACACACACACACACACACACACACACACACACACACACACACACACACACACACACACACACACACTCACTCTAGCATGGAACGCAGTTGGACTAATAAAATGGGCTAAAGTGGCTCAATATGAAATAAAAGGAAGAAGTACTTCTGAATGCAAACAGCCAATAGAGGGCTAGCTTTCCGTCAATCAGCCAATGAAATAAAAAGGGCTAGCTTTCTGAAGTGCTTCTCCTACAGGGAGGGCTATGCAACAGCCAGCTAGCAAATCAGCCAATAGAGGGCTAGCTTTCCAAAACAGCCAATAGGAGGGGCTAAATCAGCCAACACGGAGGCTATCAGCCAGGAGGGCTAGCTTTCTGTCCTACAGCCAAACAGCCAATACGGAGGGCTAGCTTTCTGTCAACAGCCAATACGAGGGCTAGCTTTCTGTCCTACAGCCACAAATGGAGGCTAGCTTTCTGTCAAACAGGGAGGGCTAGCTTTCTGTCAAACAGCCAATACGGGAGGGCTAGCTTTCTGTCGAACAGCCAATACGGAGGGCTAGCTTTCTGTCAAACAGCCAATACGGGAGGGCTAGCTTTCTGTCGAACAGCCAATATGGAGGGCTAGGAGGGAGGGCTAGCTTCTGTCAAACAGCCAATGAAAACAGTATTAAAAGTAAAATAAAGAATCTAATTTCAGGCTATCTACACCACCTCGGATTTACCAGAGTAAATTTCATTATGTCTCCATTTTGCCCCACATAATCTAGGAAGTGATATTGGAGTTTCGTGTTCCTTGATAAAGTTAAAATGCCAAAGCATCATTAGTGGAACGAACAAACTGCTAGTGATTGAAGTATTTTATTGGTCTTGTTTTGAATTGAGATTATCCATCCCTGAAACGATAATAAGAAGATTCAGAACCATTCCTAAAACAGAGGATGGATCTCTCCAGGGATATAAAACACGAGCTTGTTTAGGAGAATACACCGTGCTGCTGTGTTCACTCTGCAAACTGACTCTGACAATAAATGTCAATGTACAACATATTATACTCTAAATGCCAGCCGTTTTCCACACAGAGAGAGAAAACATGAAATCCCTTCAAAACATGTTAGAAATCAGAGCACCTACATGTCCCTGTTGTCTCTGTGTCTCTCTGCTTTGCATGATGGTAAGACTGAATTCTCAGTCTCTAGTCACATTTTGTCTATCACCTGTTGTTGTAGGCCTGAGAAGAAGGGAGATGTTCCCCCTGGATTTCCAGAGAAGAAGACTGTTGGTCTGAAGAAGCAGGGAGATGTTCCTCTGGACTACCAGAGAAGAAGAGTGTTGGTCTGAAGAAGCAGGGAGACGTTCCCTCTGGACTACCAGAGAAGAAGACTGTTGGTCTGAAGAAGCAGGGAGACATTCCCCCTGGACTACCAGAGAAGACTGTTGGTCTGACGAAGAGTTTTAATAATGAGGACCTCCTCAAAGTACCTGTTGTGACCATGTCCAAGATCATTTCTGATCCACCTCCAACTAAGACCCAACGCATCACGTTCCACAGCCCCGCGCCGCAGGCCGTGTACCCGATAACCCCTGACAACGAAACGCAAACCAGGAAGCCAGAGGAAGATAGAAAACCCCCGTATCCCAGAGTCCTCTCTTCTACAGCCACCTGCGCTATATCTAACACCATCGGTCCTGAGAAAGTATACAGATTCCAGCCACACCTTCTGAGAGATAACCCCCCTCCATACTCCTCTGAGTGGACCGATCCAAAGGCTTTAACCCAAGGAAGGACTGAGTGGACTGAAACAAGGGCTCCAACCCAGGGGAGGGGAGAGATGCTGTTGATCAGACTGAGCATCACATGGTCCAAGGCTGAGAACAGCAGCAACCTGAGACAGCCACAGTCCCAGTCTCAGCTCCAGCGTTGCCCCATCCGTCCCCCTGAAACCAGCCCTGAGAAGACTACCCATCTCCAACACAAGGAGGCTGAGGGACTGGGGGAGACTGGGGACGACGTTGGGGTGTCTGTGGGAGGAGGAGGAGGAGGGGTGTGTCCCAGTCCAGCCTGGGTTACTGGAACCCTTTACAGGGTTCAAAGAGCACCTCTGTCGCCAGCTTCTCCACCCCCACCCCCACCCACCCTGGCTCAGCTCTAGAGAAGGCCTCAGAGGGAGACCATATAGACACACAGGCAGACAGACCGGCAGACAGAACAGTAGACAGACAGTATAGACAGACAGGTAGACAGACAGGTAGACAGACCGGCAGACAGACCGGCAGACAGACCGGCAGACAGACCGGTAGACAGACAGTATCGACAGACCGGTAGACAGACAGGTAGACAGACCTGCAGACAGACATGTAGATAGACAGGTAGACAGACAGTATCGACAGACCGGTAGACAGACCGGTAGACAGACAGTATCGACAGACCGGTAGACAGACCGGTAGACAGACCGGTAGACAGACCGGTAGACAGACCAGTAGACAGACCGGTAGACAGACCGGTAGACAGACAGTATCGACAGACCGGTAGACAGACCGGTAGACAGACCGGTAGACAGACAGGTAGACAGACAGGTAGACAGACAGGTAGACAGACAGGTAGACAGACCGGTAGACAGACATGTAGATAGACAGGTAGACAGACAGTATCGACAGACATGTAGATAGATAGGTAGACAGACAGGTAGACAGATCGGTAGATAGACAGGTGGACAGACCGATAGATGGACAGTATAGACAGACAGGTAGACAGACCGGTAGACAGACAGTATAGACAGACCAGTAGACAGACCGGTAGATAGACAGACAGGTAGACAGACAGGTAGACAGACAGGTAGACAGACAGTATAGACAGACAGGTAGACAGACCGGTAATGTCCCAGGTTCCTCAGGTGCATACCCTCCAGACCCCCTGCAGTACTCTGCCAGCCCATACCGTGCAGCTGTCTGGATCTCAGGGTCCAGGAGGGGCTCTACCCAGAGGGGCTCTACCCAGAAGGGCTCTACCCAGAAGGGGGGAGGGGCTCTACAGGCCTGTTCTACTACGGAACCGTCACTCTACAGGCCTGTTCTACTACGGAACCGTCACTCTACAGGCCTGTTCTACCACGGAACCGTCACTCTACAGGCCTGTTCTAACTCGAAAGCCTCACTCTACAGGCCTGTTCTACTACGGAACCGTCACTCTACAGGCCTGTTCTACCACGGAACCGTCATTCTACAGGCCTGTTCTACCGGGGAACCGTCACTCTACAGGCCTGTTCTACCACGGAACCGTCACTCTACAGGCCTGTTCTACCACAGAACCGTCACTCTACAGGCCTGTTCTACTACGGAACCGTCACTCTACAGGCCTGTTCTACCACGGAACCGTCACTCTACAGGCCTGTTCTACTACGGAACCGTCACTCTACAGGCCTGTTCTACCACGGAACCGTCATTCTACAGGCCTGTTCTACCGGGGAACCGTCACTCTACAGGCCTGTTCTACCACGGAACCGTCACTCTACAGGCCTGTTCTACCACAGAACCGTCACTCTACAGGCCTGTTCTACTACGGAACCGTCACTCTACAGGCCTGTTCTACCACGGAACCGTCACTCTACAGGCCTGTTCTACTATGGAACCGTCACTCTACAGGCCTGTTCTACCACGGAACCGTCACTCTACAGGCCTGTTCTAACTCAGCGTCACTCTACAGGCCTGTTCTACTACGGAACCGTCACTCTACAGGCCTGTTCTACCACGGAACCGTCACTCTTACAGGCCTGTTCTACCGCGGAACCGTCACTCTACAGGCCTGTTCTACCGTGGAACCGTCACTCTACAGGCCTGTTCTACCACGGAACCGTCACTCTACAGGCCTGTTCTACCACGGAACCGTCACTCTACAGGCCTGTTCTACCACGGAACCGTCACTCTACAGGCCTGTTCTACTACGGAACCGTCACTCTACAGGCCTGTTCTAACTCGAAACCGTCACTCTACAGGCCTGTTCTATCACGGAACCGTCAATCTTTAGGGGTGCCGAGACACTGCCCTGGGGACTCTGCCTTCAGCACTGCTAATAAGGAGGATAATTGTTTTAGCTATACAGAGGATTGCTACGGCCTGGTCTGCTGAGACGAGCACCATCCCAAAACACACAGCATGGTCAGTCCAGACACCACAGAGACGAGGCCTCCTAAATGGAACACTATCCTTATACAGGGCCCATAGGGCTCTGGTCAGAAGTAATGCAACTCTATACGGAATAGGGACTCAGCCATGGCCTGATCGATAGTCATTGATGTTGGTTGTAGTGGTGTGAGAGATGTTTGTTAGCTGTGACATGACTATAAAGTCTGTAAAAATATCTGTCCTGTGTAGTTAGCTGCTACATTCTGTTCTCTATGTCCTGTGTAGTTAGCGGCTACATTCTGCTCTCTATGTCCTGTGTAGTTAGCTGCTACATTCTGTTCTCTATGTCCTGTGTAGTTAGCTGCTACATTCTGTTCTCTATGTCCTGTGTAGTTAGCTGCTACATTCTGTTCTCTATGTCCTGTGTAGTTAGCTGCTACATTCTGTTCTCTATGTCCTGTGTAGTTAGCTGCTACATTCTGTTCTCTATGTCCTGTGTAGTTAGCTGCTACATTCTGTTCTCTCTGTCCTGTGTAGTTAGCTGCTACATTCTGTTCTCTATGTCTTGTGTAGTTAGCTGCTACATTCTGTTCTCTCTGTCCTGTGTAGTTAGCTGCTACATTCTGTTCTCTCTGTCCTGTGTAGTTAGCGGCTACATTCTGTTCTCTATGTCCTGTGTAGTTAGCGGCTACATTCTGTTCTCTATGTCCTGTGTAGTTAGCGGCTACATTCTGTTCTCTATGTCCTGTGTAGTTAGCTGCTACATTCTGTTCTCTATGTCCTGTGTAGTTAGCTGCTACATTCTGTTCTCTATGTCCTGTGTAGTTAGTTAGCTGCTACATTATGTTCTCTATGTCCTGTGTAGTTAGCTGCTACATTCTGTTCTCTATGTCCTGTGTAGTTAGCTACTACATTCTGTTCTCTATGTCCTGTGTAGTTAGCTACTACATTCTGTTCTCTATGTCCTGTGTAGTTAGCGGCTACATTATGTTCTCTATGTCCTGTGTAGTTAGCTGCTACATTCTGCTCTCTATGTCCTGTGTAGTTAGCTGCTACATTCTGTTCTCTATGTCCTGTGTAGTTAGCTGCTACATTCTGTTCTCTATGTCCTGTGTAGTTAGCTGCTACATTCTGTTCTCTATGTCCTGTGTAGTTAGCTGCTACATTCTGTTCTCTATGTCCTGTGTAGTTAGTTAGCTGCTACATTCTGTTCTCTATGTCCTGTGTAGTTAGCTGCTACATTCTGCTCTCTATGTCCTGTGTAGTTAGCTGCTACATTCTGTTCTCTATGTCCTGTGTAGTTAGCTACTACATTCTGTTCTCTATGTCCTGTGTAGTTAGCTGCTACATTCTGTTCTCTATGTCCTGTGTAGTTAGCTACTACATTCTGTTCTCTATGTCCTGTGTAGTTAGCTGCTACATTCTGTTCTCTATGTCCTGTGTAGTTAGCTACTACATTCTGTTCTCTATGTCCTGTGTAGTTAGCTACTACATTCTGTTCTCTATGTCCTGTGTAGTTAGCTACTACATTCTGTTCTCTATGTCCTGTGTAGTTAGCTGCTACATTCTGTTCTCTATGTCCTGTGTAGTTAGCTGCTACATTCTGTTCTCTATGTCCTGTGTAGTTAGCTACTACATTCTGTTCTCTATGTCCTGTGTAGTTAGCTGCTACATTCTGTTCTCTATGTCCTGTGTAGTTAGCTGCTACATTCTGTTCTCTATGTCCTGTGTAGTTAGCGGCTACATTCTGTTCTCTATGTCCTGTGTAGTTAGCTGCTACATTCTGTTCTCTATGTCCTGTGTAGTTAGCTGCTACATTCTGTTCTCTATGTCCTGTGTAGTTAGCTGCTACATTCTGTTCTCTATGTCCTGTGTAGTTAGCTACTACATTCTGTTCTCTATGTCCTGTGTAGTTAGCTGCTACATTCTGTTCTCTATGTCCTGTGTAGTTAGCTGCTACATTCTGTTCTCTATGTCCTGTGTAGTTAGCTGCTACATTCTGTTCTCTATGTCCTGTGTAGTTAGCTGCTACATTCTGTTCTCTATGTCCTGTGTAGTTAGCTGCTACATTCTGTTCTCTATGTCCTGTGTAGTTAGTTAGCTGCTACATTCTGTTCTCTATGTCCTGTGTAGTTAGCTGCTACATTCTGTTCTCTATGTCCTGTGTAGTTAGTTAGCTGCTACATTCTGTTCTCTCTGTCCTGTGTAGTTAGCTGCTACATTCTGTTCTCTATGTCCTGTGTAGTTAGCTGCTACATTCTGTTCTCTATGTCCTGTGTAGTTAGCTGCTACATTCTGTTCTCTGTCCTGTGTAGTTAGTTAGCTGCTACATTCTGTTCTCTATGTCCTGTGTAGTTAGCTGCTACATTCTGTTCTCTATGTCCTGTGTAGTTAGCTGCTACATTCTGTTCTCTATGTCCTGTGTAGTTAGTTATGTTCTGTCCTGTGTAGTTAGCGGCTGCATTCTGTTCTCTATGTCCTGTGTAGTTAGCTGCTACATTCTGTTCTCTATGTCCTGTGTAGTTAGCTGCTACATTCTGTTCTCTATGTCCTGTGTAGTTAGCTGCTACATTATGTTCTCTACATGTCCTGTGTGTAGTTAGCTGCTACATTCTGTTCTCTATGTCCTGTGTAGTTAGCTGCTACATTCTGCTCTCTATGTCCTGTGTAGTTAGCTGCTACATTCTGTTCTCTATGTCCTGTGTAGTTAGCTGCTACATTCTGTTCTCTATGTCCTGTGTAGTTAGCTGCTACGTTCTGTTCTCTATGTCCTGTGTAGTTAGCTGCTACATTCTGTTCTCTATGTCCTGTGTAGTTAGCTGCTACATTCTGTTCTCTATGTCCTGTGTAGTTAGCTGCTACATTCTGTTCTCTATGTCCTGTGTAGTTAGCTGCTACATTCTGTTCTCTATGTCCTGTGTAGTTAGCTGCTACATTCTGTTCTCTATGTCCTGTGTAGTTAGCTGCTACATTCTGTTCTCTATGTCCTGTGTAGTTAGCTGCTACATTCTGTTCTCTATGTCCTGTGTAGTTAGCTGCTACATTCTGTTCTCTATGTCCTGTGTAGTTAGCTGCTACATTCTGTTCTCTATGTCCTGTGTAGTTAGCTGCTACATTCTGTTCTCTATGTCCTGTGTAGTTAGCTGGCTACATTCTGTTCTCTATGTCCTGTGTAGTTAGCTGCTACATTCTGTTCTCTATGTCCTGTGTAGTTAGCTGCTACATTCTGTTCTCTATGTCCTGTGTAGTTAGCTGCTACATTCTGTTCTCTATGTCCTGTGTAGTTAGCTGCTACATTCTGTTCTCTATGTCCTGTGTTCAGTTAGCTGCTACATTCTGTTCTCTATGTCCTGTGTAGTTAGCTGCTACATTCTGTTCTCTATGTCCTGTGTAGTTAGTCCTGTGTAGTTAGCTGCTACATTATGTTCTCTATGTCCTGTGGCTGCTACATTCTGTTCTCTATGTCCTGTGTAGTTAGCTGCTACATTCTGTTCTCTATGTCCTGTGTAGTTAGCTGCTACATTCTGTTTCTCTATGTCCTGTGTAGTTAGCTGCTACATTCTGTTCTCTATGTCCTGTGTAGTTAGCTACATTCTGCTCTATGTCCTGTGTAGTTATTACATGTTCTCTATGTCCTGTGTAGTTAGTTAGCTGCTACATTCTGTTCTCTATGTCCTGTAGTTAGCTGCTATTCTGCTCTCTATGTCTGTGTAGTTAGCTGCTACATTCTGTTCTCTATGTCCTGTGTAGTTAGCTGCTACATTCTGTTCTCTATGTCCTGTGTAGTTAGCTGCTACATTCTGTTCTCTATGTCCTGTGTAGTTAGCTGCTCTACATTCTGTTCTCTATGTCCTGTGTGTAGTTAGCTGCTACATTCTGTTCTCTATGTCCTGTGTAGTTAGCTGCTACATTCTGTTCTCTATTGGCTCCATTCTGTTCTCTATGTCCTGTGTAGTTAGCTGCTACATTCTGTTCTCTATGTCCTGTGTAGTTAGCTGCTACATTCTGTTCTCTATGTCCTGTGTAGTTAGCTGCTACATTCTGTTCTCTATGTCCTGTGTAGTTAGCTGCTACATTCTGTTCTCTATGTCCTGTGTAGTTAGCTGCTACATTCTGTTCTCTATGTCCTGTGTAGTTAGCTGCTACGTTCTGTTCTCTATGTCCTGTGTAGTTAGCTGCTACGTTCTGTTCTCTATGTCCTGTGTAGCTGCTACGTTCTGTTCTCTATGTCCTGTGTAGTTAAGCTGCTACATTCTGTTCTCTATGTCCTGTGTAGTTAGCTGCTACATTCTGTTCTCTATGTCTGTGTAGTTAGCTGTTCTACATTCCCTGTTTCTCTATTCTGCTCTCTATGTGTAGTTAGCTGCTACATTCTGCTCTCTATGTCCTGTGTAGTTAGCTGCTACATTCTGTTCTCTATGTCCTGCTACATTCTGTCTTTAGTCCTGTGTAGTTAGCTGCTACATTCTGTTCTCTATGTCCTGTGTAGTTAGCTGCTACATTCTGTTCTCTATGTCCTGTGTGGTTAGCTGCTACATTCTGTTCTCTATGTCCTGTGTAGTTAGCTGCTACATTCTGTTCTCTATGTCCCTGTGTAGTTAGCTGCTACATTCTGTCCTGTGTAGTTAGCTCTATTCTGTTCTCTGTCCTGTAGTTACATTCTGCTGTCCTGTGTAGTTGGCATTCTGTTCTCTATGTCCTGTGTAGTTAGCTGCTACATTCTGTTCTCTATGTCCTGTGTAGTTGGCTGCTACATTCTGTTCTCTATGTCCTGTGTAGTTAGCTGCTACATTTCTGTTCTCTATGTCCTGTGTAGTTAGCTGCTACATTCTGTTCTCTATGTCCTGTGTAGTTAGCTGCTACATTCTGTTCTCTATGTCCTGTAGTTAGCTGCTACATTCTGTTCTCTATGTCCTGTGTAGTTAGCTGCTACATTCTGTTCTCTATGTCCTGTGTAGTTAGCTGCTACATTCTGTTCTCTATGTCCTGTGTAGTTAGCTGCTACATTTCTGTTCTCTATGTCCTGTAGTTAGCTGCCATTCTGTTCTCTATGTCCTGTGTAGTTAGCTGCTACATTCTGTTCTCTATGTCCTGTGTAGTTAGCTGCTACATTCTGTTCTCTATGTCCTGTGTAGTTGTTAGCTGCTACATTCTGTTCTCTATGTCCTGTGTAGTTAGCTGCTACATTCTGTTCTCTATGTCCTGTGTAGTGCTACATTCTGTTCTCTATGTCTCCATTAGCTGCTACATTCTCTATGTCCTGTGTAGTTGGCTGCTACATTCTGTTCTCCATGTCCTGTGTAGTTTGCTGCTACATTCTGTTCTCTATGTCCTGTGTAGTTAGCTGCTACATTCTGTTCTCTATGTCCTGTGTAGTTAGCTGCTACATTCTGTTCTCTATGTCCTGTGTAGTTAGCTGCTACATTCTGTTCTCTATGTCCTGTGTAGTTATGTCTGTTAGCTGCTACATTCTGTTCTCTATGTCCTGTGTAGTTAGCTGCTACATTCTGTTCTCTATGTCCTGTGTAGTTAGCTGCTACATTCTGTTCTCTATGTCCTGTGTAGTTAGCTGCTACATTCTGTTCTCTATGTCCTGTGTAGTTAGCTGCTACATTCTGTTCTCTATGTCCTGTGTAGTTAGCTGCTACATTCTGTTCTCTATGTCCTGTGTAGTTAGCTGCTACATTCTGTTCTCTATGTCCTGTGTAGTTAGCTGCTACATTCTGTTCTCTATGTCCTGTGTAGTTAGCTTGCTATTCTGTTCTCTATGTCCTGTGTAGTTAGCTGCTACATTCTGTTCTCTATGTCCTGTGTATTAGTCCTGTGTATGTCCTGTGTAGTTAGTTAGCTGCTACATTCTGTTCTCTATGTCCTGTGTAGTTAGCTGCTACATTCTGTTCTCTATGTCCTGTGTAGTTAGCTGCTACATTCTGTTCTCTATGTCCTGTGTAGTTAGCTGCTACATTCTGTTCTCTCTCTGACAAGTTGGCTTGTGAAGATCATTCTGTTAATGCATGTTTTTTTGTTTTGTTTTCTCGACAAATCCTCTATTTTGGAGAGCACCATATTAGTCTGTATACTGATTATGATATTACCATTGTAATATGTACCCCCCCCCCTCCTTACATTCCCATGTGTTGAATTGCGACAACGGTTTCTTAACCAGCATTCACTAAAATGTTTCTTTACATGACGATTTTCTCTATTGAAGAAATAAACATTTGCTTCAATGGGCTAAAATGGACATTATATGTTGGCAAGATAAGCAATAATTCAGGGAGGAGGGGGGAGGGGAGGGGGGAGGGGAAGGAGGGGGAAGGAGGGAGGGAGGAAGGAGGGGGGAGGGGAAGGAGGGAGGGAGGAGGGAGGGAGGAGGAGGAAGGGAGGGAGGAGGAGGAGGGAGGAGGGAGGGGAGGAGGAGGAGGGGGAAGGAGGAGGGAGGGAGGGAGGAGGAGGGGAGGGAGGGAGGGAGGAGGAGGGAGGGAGGGGGAGGAGGGGGGAAGGAGGGAGGGAGTAGGAGGAGGGGAGGAGGGAGGAGGGAGGAGGAGGGGGGAAGGAGGGAGGGAGGAGGGAGGGGGGGGGAGGAGGGAGGAGGAGGAGGAGGGGGAGGGAGTAGGAGGAGGAGGAGGGAGAATGAGCTGGGTTTTCAGCAACACAGACCCTGGAGTCAATCCCAGGTTTACCACTCTGATAGTCTGGTCAGTCATTAGCCAGCAGACTGGTCTCCCGGGGCCTGGGAGGAAGGCCCCCTACTGCGGACACAAACATTCTCCACATTCCTGACTAAAACAGGGACAGGGTGGGAGGTGTAGGGTGGGCCCCTACAACAGGGCTAGGGTGGGAGGTGTAGGGTGGGCCGCTAAAACAGGGACAGGGTGTGAGGTGTAGGGTGGGCTCCTACAACAGGGCTAGAGTGGGTGGTGTAGGGTGGGCCCCAACAGGGCTAGAGTGGGAGGTGTAGGGTGGGCCCCTACAACAGGGCTAGAGTGGGAGGTGTAGGGTGGGGGCCCCTCTACAACAGGGCTAGAGGTGGGAGGTGTAGGGTGGGCCCCTACAGCAGGGCTAGAGTGGGAGGTGTAGGTGGGCCCTACAACAGGGCTAGAGTGGGAGGTGGGTGGGCCCCTACAACAGGGCTAGAGTGGGAGGTGTAGGGTGGGGCCTACACCAGGGCTAGGGTGGGAGGTGTGGGTGGGCCCTACAACAGGGCTAAGGGCCCCTACAGTGGGCTAGGGTGGGCTACAACAGGGCTAGGGTGGGAGGTGTAGGGTGGGCCCCTACAACAGGGCTAGGTGGGAGGTGTAGGGGTGGGCCCCCTACAACAGGGCTAGGGTGGGAGGTGTAGGATGGGCCCTGGTCTACAACAGGGCTAGGGATGGGCCCTGGTCTAAAGTAGTGCTAGGGTGGGAGCCTACAACAGGGCTAGGGTGGGAGGTGCAGGGTGGGGCTCTGGTTTAACAGGGCTAGGGTGGGAGGTGCAGGGGTGGGCCCTGGTCTACAACAGGGCTAGGGTGGGAGGAACAGGGCTATATAGGGTTAACTGGGATGGCCCATTTAAAAGGTGGGAGGTACCAGTATAGGGTGGAAACAGGGCATGTCAGGTGGATTCAACTGAACACCACTAGGGCACTAAAACTAGGGAATAGGATGTCTGCTAGGTGTACAAGTGGGCCCCTCAAACAGGGAATGGGCTCTGGTGGTAAAGTAGTGCATCCTATAGGGAAGGGGCTCTGTAGGGTGGGAGAAGTAGGGTGGGCCAAAACAGGGAATATGGCTCTGGTTTAAACAGTAGGGTGAGAGACACAGTGACAGGGAATAGGGCTCTGAGTCTAAAGTAGTGCACTATATAGGGAATAGGGTTCCTTTAAGATGTAACCATGGTCTAATAGTGGTTAACAGAGAGGGTGGGGGGATGAATCCATTTTAAAGGTCAGAGACTAGAACTACCAGTAGAGGGTGGTGGAAACACCAGCAGCATGTCATGAGATTCAACTGAACACAGAGGGTGACAGAGGGCTTACTGGACTACTGTGAACTGGGTGGGTCTGCTAGACAGGGCACAACACACCTCGAATGAACCCCTCAAACAACCACCGTGTGAGTGTGCTCGTGCGGCCCCACAAGGGTGAGTGTTTGGTGAGGGTGCATCCTATAGAGTGGGTGAGAGGTGAGAGGGGAGCCCCTAGACAGGAGAGGGAGCGAGACAGAGGGGAGCCCCTACAGAGAGGAGCGAGACAGAGACAGAGGGTGAGAGACAGAGGGTGAGGGTGAGAGACAGAGGGACAGTGACAGAGAGGGTGAGGGGTGAGAGAGGGCAGAGACAGAGAGGGTGAGGGAGAGACAGAGACAGAGAGGGTGAGGGAGAGAGACAGAGACAGAGAGGGTGAGGGAGAGAGACAGGTGAGGGTGAGGGAGAGAGACAGAGAGTGGGAGGGACAGAGAGAGACAGAATGGTGAGGGAGAGAGACAGAGACAGAGGGAGAGAGACAGAGGACAGTGACGGTGAGGGACAGACAGAGGGGTGAGGACAGAATGGGTGAGGGACAGAGACAGGGACAGAGTGGGAGGGTGAGGGACAGAGACAGAGGGTGAATGGACAGAGGGTGAGGGAGAGAGACAGTGACAGGGGGTGACAGTGACAGAGAGACAGTGACAGGGTGAGGGACAGGAGGGTGACAGAGACAGAGAGGGTGAGGGAGGAGAGACAGAGACAGAGACAAGAGAGGGTGAGGGAGAGAGACAGAGAGAGAGGGTGAGGGAGAGAGACAGAGACAGAGAGAGGGAGAGAGACAGAGACAGGACAGAGGTGAGGGAGAGAGACAGAGACAGAGGGTGGACAGAGACAGAGACAGAGGGTGAGAGGTGAGGGACCAGAGAGGGTGAGGGAGAGGGTGAGGGTGAGCCCCTGAGAGACAGAGACTAGAGACAGAGAGAGACAGAGGGTGGGAGAGAGGGAGGATGGGAGAGAGAGAGAGAGAGAGGAGAGAGAGAGAGAGAGAGAGAGAGAGAGAGAGGTTGGTAGAGCATGGCGCTGGTAACGCCAGGGAGTGGGTTCGATCCCGGACCACCCATCGTAGAATGTATGCACACATGACTGTAAGTCGCTTTGGATAAAGCGTCTGCTAAATGGCATGGTATTAATTATTATTATTATGATAAACTCTGGTCTCCAATCTTTTTGCCTCTAAAATAAAAGAACAAACTGTAAAAACAAATATAGGATCAAAACAAATCTTAAATCAACTATTAAAACTACCGGAACCCACTGGATTCTCCAGTAGTGCACTATTACAGGACAAAAATACAATCTCTGGTTTCCAAAAATGTTGAAATGGGCTTATTCTTTTGAACTTTTGGGAGTAGGGCTCTGTTTAAAGTTAAACAATAAAAATGTATCTACTTCAAAATCAAATAGGGCCTACGCCAAATACCATACCAAGGGACTGACTGACCAGCCCTTAACCAACAAGTGTAGACTTTACCATGGAAACACTGACTGACCAGCCCTTAACCAACAAGTGTAGACTTTACCATGGAAACACTGACTGACCAGCCCTTAACCAACAAGTGTAGACTTTACCATGGAAACACTGACTGACCAGCCCTTAACCAACAGTGTAGACTTTACCATGAAACGCTGACTTACCAGCCCTTAACCAACAGTATACACTTTACCATGAAATGCTGACTTATAGCCTTAACCAACAGTGTAGACTTTACCATGAAATGCTGACTGACCAGCCCTTAACCAGTGTAGACTTTACCATGGAAACGCTGACTTACAAGTTTAACCAACAATGTAGACTTTACTGTGGAAATGGCTGACTTACAAGCCCTTAACCAACAATGTAGACTTTACTCTGGAAACGTGACTTACAAGCCCTTAACCAACAGTATAGACTTTACCATGGAAAGGGCTGACTGACCAGCCCTTAACCAACATAGGGCTCTGGTTTAAATGGACTGAGGGACAAGGTTCTATGGTCTGTAGTGAAACCAAGATTGAGGGCTCTTGGTCTGAATGCCAGGGAATACGTCTGGTGGAAACTCTAGTGCACCCCTAGGTGAAGCATGGTGGTGGTGGTGCAGCATCACGCTGGGGGATGTTTTCAGTGGCAGGGACTGGGAACTAGTCAGGATCGAGGAAAGATGAACAGAGAAATGAGCACTCAGGACCTTAAGACGGGGGAATAGGTTCATCTTCTTCCAACATGACCGCGACCCTAAGTACACAGCGAAGACAACACAGGAGTGGCTATATAGGGAATAGGGCTCTGAAAGTGTCACTTTAGTGGCCCTGCCAAAGTAGACTTGATCCGAACTAAATATCTCTGGTTTAAAGTATGCACTCTGACAGGGTTGAGAGGATCTGGTCTAAAGAATGTGAAACTATATAAATACAGGCTCTGGTCTAAAGTTGTTGCATCATTCCCATAGGGAATCGGGCTGTCTAAAGTAGTGCACTATAAAGGGATTAGGCTCCTGGTCAAAGTACTGAGTAAATAGTCTGAATACTTGTAAATGTGATATTTTTATAAGAACCTGTGTGTTGCTTTGTCATTAACCATGGTCTAATAGTGGGTAGATGGGATGATCCGTTTTAGAAAAAACTGAACGTAAAATGTGGCAAAGGTCACATGAAACACCTTATGGTACTGTATATTCATTTAAATTAATATTGTTCAATCAAATGTTATATTTAGACTGCGTTGACAACCAAATGTTCTATCAGACCAGGCACAACACGTCTCTAATGAACCTAAACAACCCGCCTCCAGCTCAACATGAAGTTCTGTGTTTGTCACTGTGCATCCTATAGAGGGAACTATCCAACAGAGAGGGAGCGGACAGAGAGGGAGCGAGACAGAGATGGAGCTAGACAGAAGGGTAGAGAGACAGAATGGGATGAAGCCAGTGGTTCAGATGGAACTATCCAACCAGAAGATAAAGAATGGGATGAAGCCAGTGTCTCAGGTGGAACTATCCAACCAGAAGAGAAAGAATGGGATGAAGCCAGTGGTTCAGATGGAACTATCCAACCAGTAGATAAAGAATGGGATGAAGCCAGTGGTTCAGATGGAACTATCCAACCAGAAGATAAAGAATGGGATGAAGCCAGTGGTTCAGATGGAACTAGAAGATAAAGAATGGGATGAAGCCAGTGGTTCAGATGGAACTATCCAACCAGAAGTTAAAGAATGGGATGAAGCCAGTGGTTCAGATGGAACTATCCAACCAGAAGATAAAGAATGGGATGAAGCCAGTGGTTCAGATGGAACTATCCAACCAGAAGATAAAGAATGGGATGAAGCCAGTGGTTCAGATGGAACTATCCAACCAGAAGATAAAGAATGGGATGAAGCCAGTGGTTCAGATGGAACTATCCAACCAGAAGTTAAAGAATGGGATGAAGCCAGTGGTTCAGATGGAACTATCCAACCAGTAGAATGACATCTCCTATAAATGTTAATATCTGGTTGCGTTGACAACCAAACACAAATCAATATTACTTTTGTAATCCAGCAAATAGACTAAAGTTAAGACTATCTTACAAACTACTGTAACATTCAACCTTTAAATAAATAACATCCATGGTCACATTTTGATCCTACTGGATACATTTCTTTGTGTGTAATCTTATAGAGCGTTTCGTTCAGGTAGCAGGTCAGAGTCATCACAGGTCTGTGGAGATCTTCACAATGGGCTCTAATTATCCGTCAGGAATCTACAACAGCATTGATCACTTGCACCGTGTTCTTGTTAATGTAATCTCAACTACAACCCAATGTCATTAGGTTATTAGATGAAGCACAGCGACACCACGTTTATATGTTGTATAACTAAACGAAATACCTGACATTGTCTTCTCATTTTGCACTTTGCTGAGCTTTTAAATGGTTGAAAGCATAGTAATAACACACTGGAAAGTCAACGAACGTTTGTCTGTCTGAGTGGGTGAATATAGGTTGTAATCTCCTTTATCAACGACTAAACCAAACACTCTATGTTTTCATTTAACCTTTATTTAACTAGGCAAGTCAGTTTAAGAACAAATTCTTATTTACAATGACAGTGGTTAACTGGTCTAGGAACAGTGGAACACCCCAGCTGGTCAAACCCGGAACAGAGAAACGCTGGGCCAGTGTGCGGCCAAACCCGGAGAACGCCCTATGGGACTCCCAATCACGGCCGGATGTGATACAGCCTGGAATCGAACCCAGGGGCTGTAGTGACACCTCTTGAACTGAGATGCAGTGCCTTAGACCGCTGCGTCACTCGGGAGCCATGACGTGCTGTACCCAGTGGGTATTTAATTTGGCTGTTTCTTAGAAGAATCTTTCATTAATCCTTCTCTCTAAACAACAACGTGGGGAAGACCTTGAGGAGGCTGCATCAGGGGTGGAGGAAGACCTTTTGAGGGAGGCTGCATCAGGGGTGGAGGGAAGACCTTGATGGAGGCTGCATCATGGAGGGGAAGACCTTGAGGGAGGCTGCATCAGGGGTGAAGACCTTGAGGAGGCTGCATCAGGGGGAAGACCTTGAGGGAGGCTGCATCAGGGAAGACCTGGAGGGGCTGCACGACCTTGAGGGAGGCTGCATCAGGGGTGGAGGGGACGACCTTGATGGAGGCTGCATCAGAGGAAGACCCTGGAGGGAAGACCTGAGGAGGAAGACCTTGAGGTGGAGGGGAAGACCTTGAGGGAGGCTGCATCAGGTGGATGGGAAGACCTTGAGGGAGGCTGCATCAGGGGTGGAGGGGAAGACCTTGAGGGAGGCTGCATCAGGGGTGGAGGGGAAGACCTTGAGGGAGGCTGCATCAGGGGAAGACCTGGAGGAAGACCTTGAGGGAGGCTGCATCAGGGGTGGAGGAAGACCTTGAGGGAGGCTGTATCAGGGGTGGAGGGGAAGACCTTGAGGGAGGCTGCATCAGGGGTGAGGAGGGGAAGCACTTTGAGGGAGGCTGCATCATGGGGAAGACCTTGAGGGAGGCTGCATCATGGGTGGAAGACCTTGAGGGAGGCTGCATCAGGGGTGGAGGGGATGACCTTGAGGGAGGCTGCAGAAACAAACTTTCAAACAAAAGGAAACCTCTCCTACAACTACCCAGAGATAAAGGCCTCCTAGAGACAACATCCTCTCCTACAGCTACCCAGAGATAAAGGCCTCCTAGAGACAACATCCTCTCCTACAGCTACCCAGAGATAAAGGCCTCCAAGAGACAACATCCTCTCCTACAACTAGCCAGAGTTAAATGCCTCCTAGAGACAACATCCTCTCCTACAGCTACCCAGAGTTAAAGGCCTCCAAGAGACAACATCCTCTCCTACAGCTACCCAGAGTTAAAGGCCTCCAAGAGACAACATCCTCTCCTACAACTACCCAGAGTTAAAGGCCTCCTAGAGACAACATCCTCTCCTACAACTACCCAGAGTTAAAGGCCTCCAAGAGACAACATCCTCTCCTACAACTACCCAGAGTTAAAGGCCTCCAAGAGACAACATCCTCTCCTACAACTACCCAGAGTGAAAGGCCTCCAAGAGACAACATCCTC
>NW_025750260.1:0-20003 GCF_021184085.1 Oncorhynchus gorbuscha | reverse complement strand
CTCTCTATCCACTCCCCCTCTCTCTATCCTCTCCCCTCCTCTCTATCCACTCCCCCTCTCTCCCTTCTCTCACCTCTCTTTCTTTTCTCCCTTCTCTCCCCTCTCCCTTTCTTCTCTACCCTCCTCTCTTTCCTCTCTTCTTCTCTCCCTCTCTCCTCTCTTTCTTCTCTCCCTTCCTCTCCCCTCTTTCGTCTCATCCCTTCTCTCTCCTCTCTTCTCTTCCCCTTCTCTATCCTCTCTTTCCTCTCTCCCCTTCTCTCCCCTCTCTTTCTTCTCTCCCTTCTCTCTCCTCTCTTTCCCTCTCTCCCTTCTCTCTTCTCTTTCCTCCCTTCTCTCCCTCCCCTTCTCTCCCCTCTCTCTCCTCTCTTTCTCTCTCCCTTCTCTCTCCTCTCTTTCCTCTCTCCCTTCTCTCTATCCACTTTCTTCTCTCCCTTCTCTCCCCCTCTCTTCTATCCTCTTTCCTCTCTCCCTTCTCTACCCTCTCTCTTTCTTCTCTCCCTTCTCTCTCCCTCTTTCTCTCCCTTCTCTCTCCTATCTTTCCTTTCTCCCTTCTCTCTCCTCTCTTATCTCTCTCCCTTCTCTCTCCCTCTTTCCTCTCTCCCTTCTCTCTCCTCTCTTTCCTCTCTCCCTTCTCTCCCCTCTCTCTCTATCCACTCCCCCTTCTCTCCCCTCTTTCCCTCTCCCTTCTCTCTCCTCTCTTTCTTTCTCCCATTCTCTCCTCTCTATCCTCTCTCCCTTCTCTCTCCTCTCTTTCCTCTCTCCATTCTCTCTCCTCTCTCTTCCACTCCCCTTCTCTATCCTCTCTTTCCTCTCCCCTCCTCTCTCTCTCCTTCTCTCTCCCTTCTCTCTATCCTCTCCCCTCTCTCCCTTCTCTACCCCTCTCTTTCCTCTCTCCCTTCTCTCCTCTCCCCCTCTCTCCCTTCTCTCCCCTCTCTCTTCCTCTCCCCCTTTCTCTCCCCTTCTCTCCCCTCTCTCTTCCACTCTCCCTTCTCCCTCCTCCCTTTCTTCTCTCCCTTCTCTCCCCTCTCTCTTCCACTCCCCCTTCTCTATCCTCTCCCCTCCTCCCTTCTCTCCCCTCTCTCTCTCCACTCCTCCTCTCTCTATCCACTCCCTTCTCTCTCTCTCTCCCTTCCTCTCTCCCTTCTCTCTCCACTCCCTCTCTCCTCCTCTCTACCCTTCTCTCCTCTCTCCCTTCTCTCTCCTCTCCCTCTTCTCTCCACTCCTCTCTCTCTTTCCTCTCTCCCTCTCTCTATCCTCTCCCCCTTCTCCCCTTCTCTCCCTCTCTTTCCTCTCCCCCTTCTCTCCCTCTCTCTATCCTCTCTTCTCTATCCTCTCCCTTTCTTCTCTCCCTTCTCTACCCCTTTCTCTATCCACTCCCTCTCTCCCTTCTCTCCCCTCTCTTTCCTCTCCCTTCTCTCCCCTTTCTAATCTCTCTATCCACTCCACCTCTCTTTCCACTCCCCTCTCTCTATCCACTCCCTCTCTCCCCCTTCTCTACCCCTCTCTCTATCCACTCCCCCTTCTCTCTCCTCTCCCCCTCTCTCCCTTCTCTCCCTCTCTATCCACTCCCCTCTCTCTATCCACTCCCTCTCCCCTTCTCTACCCCTCTCTCTTCCACTCCCCTCTCTCTCTCCACTCCCCCTCTCCCTTCTCTACCCCTCTCTCTATCCACTCCCTCTCTCTATCCTCTCCACCTCTCTCTATCCACTCCCCTTCTCTATCCTCTCCCTCTCCCCTTCTCTCTCTCCCTCTTCTCTACCACTCTTTCTCTATCCCTCTCCCTCTCTTATCCACTCTCCCTTCTCTCTCTCTTTCCTCTCTCTCCTCTCCTCTCTATCCACTCCCTTCTCTATCCACCCCCTCTCTCCCCTTCTCTACCTCCTTTTCTCCCTTCTCTACCCCTCTCTCTATCCACTCCCCTCTCTCCCCTTCTCTACCCCTCTCTATCCTCTCCCCCTCTCTCCCTTCTCTACCCCTCTCTATCCTCTACCCTTCTCTCTATCCACTCCCTCTCTCCCCTTCTCTCCCTTCTCTATCCACTCCCTTCTCTCTCCACTCTTTCTTTCTCCCTTCTCCCCTCTCTCTCCACTCCCCTCTCTCTCCCTTCTCTATCCACTCTCCCCTCTCTCTCCTCTCTACCTTCTCTCCTATCCTCTCCCCTTTCTCTCTCCCTTCTCTCCCCTCTCTCTTCCTCTCCCTCTCCCCCTCTCTCCCTTCTCTCTCCACTCCCCTCTCCCTTCTCTCTCCACCTCCCCCCTCTCTCCCCTTCTCTCCCCTCTCTCTATCCACTCCCCCTCTCTCCCTTCTCTCTCCTCTCTTTCCCTCTCCCTTCTCTATCCACTCCCTCTCTCTTCTCTCCCCCTCTTTCTCTATCCACTCCCTCTCTCTCTATCTCCCCCTTCTCCTCCTCTCTTTCTCTCTCTTCTCTCTTCTCTTTCCTCTCTCCCTTCTCTCTCCCTTTCTTTTCTCCCTTCTCTATCCACTCCCCCTCTCTCCCTTCTCTACCCTCCTATCCTCTCCCTTCTCTCCCCTTCTCTTTCCTCTCTCTCTATCCTCTCCCCTCTCTCTTTCCTCCCCTTCTCTCTCCTTCTCTACCCCTCTCTCTCTCCACTCCCCCTCTCTCCCTTCTCTCCTCTCTTCTATCCTCTCCCCTCTCTCTATCCTCTCCCCCTCTCTCCCTTCTCTCCCCTCTCTTTCCACCCACCCCTCTCTCCTCTCCCCCTCTCCCTTCTATCCCTCTCTCTATCCACTCCTCTCTCTCTCTATCCACTCCCCCTCTCCTCTCCCCTCTCTCTATCCCCCTCTCTCTATCCTCTCCTCTCTCCCTTCTCTCTCTCTCTTTCCTCTCCCCTCTCTCTCCCTTTCCTCTCTCCTTCTCTCTCCTCTCTTTCTTTCTCCCCCTCTCTCCCCTCTCTACCCCTCTCTCTATCCTCTACCCTCCCTCTCTATCCACCCCCTCTCCTCTTCCCTCTCTCCCTTCTCTACCCTCTCTCTATCCTCTCCCCTCTCTCTATCACTCCCCCTCTCTCTATCCTCTTCCCCTCTCTCTATCCACTCCCCCTCTCTCCCTTCTCTCCCTCTCTCTATCCACTCCACCTCTCTCTTCTCTCTCCTCTCTTATCCTCTCTCCCTCTCTCTCCTCTCTTTCTTTTCTCCCCTCTCTCTATCTCTCCCTCTCTCCCTTCTCTCCCCTCTCTCTATCCACTCCCCTTCTCTATCCTCTCCCCCTCTCTCCCCTTCTCTACCTCTCTCTATCCTCCCCCTCTCTCCCTTCTCTATCCCTCTCTCTATCTCTCTCCTCTCTCTATCCACTCCCTCTCTATCCACTCCCCCTCTCTCTATCTCTCCCCTCTCTCTCCTCCCTTCTCTATCCTCTCTTTCTCTCTCCCTTCTCTACTCCTCTCTTTCCTCTCTCCTCTCTCTATCCTCTCCCTCTCTCTATCCTCCCCTTCTCTATCCACTCTCTCTCTCCCCTTCTCTACCCCTTCTCTATCCACTCCCCCTCTTCCTTCTCTCCCTCTCTCTATCCACTCCCTTCTCTCCCCCTATCCTCCCCTTTCTTCTCTCCCCTCTCTCTCCTCTCCCCCTTCTCTCCCTCTCTTTCCACTACCCTTCTCTCTTCTCTATCCACTCCCCTTCTCTCTCCTCTCTTTCTCTCTCCCTCTCCCCTCTCTATCCACTCCCCTCTCTCTTCCTCTACTCCCTCTCTCTATCCACTCCCCCTCTCTCCCCTTCTCTCTCCTCTCTCTTCCTCTCCCTTCTCTCCCCCTTCTCTCCCCTCTCTCTCCACTCCCCTCTCTCCCCTTCCTCTCCTCTCTCTATCCACTCCCCCTCTCTCCCCTTCTCTACTCCTCTCTATCCACTCCCCTCTCCCTTCTCTACCCCCTCTCTATCCACTCCCCTTCTCTATCCTCTCTCTCTCTCCCTTCTCTACCCCTCTCTCTATCCACTCTCCCTCTCTCCCTCTCTACCCTCTCTCTCTCCACTCTCCCTCTCTCCCTTCTCTCCCTCTCTCTATCCACCTCCTTCTCCTCTTCTCTCCCCTCTCTCTATCCACCTTTCCCTCTCCCCTTCTCTCCCTCTCTTATCCTCTCTCCCCTTCTCTCTCCCCTCTTTCTCTCTCACTCTCTCTCCTCTCTTTCTCTCTCCCTTCTCTACCACTCCCTCTCTCCCTTCTCCCCTCTCTCTATCCACTCCCCTCTCTCCCTCTCTTTCCTCTCTCTATCCACTCCACTCTCTCTATTCTCTCTCTCCCTTCTCTACTCCCTCTCTATCCACTCCCCCTCTCTCCCTTCTCTACCCCTCTCTCTTTCCACTCCCTCTCTCCCTTCTCTACCCTCTATCTCCCTATCCTCTCTCCTCTCTCTATCCCTCCTTCTCTCCTCTCCACTCCCTCTCTCTCTCTCCCTCTCTCTCTCCACTCCCTCTCTCCCTTCTCTCTCCACTCTTTCTTCTCTCCCTTCTCTCTCCTCCCCCTCTTCTCTCCCTTCTCTACCTCTCTCTCTATCTTCTCTCCCTCTCTCTATCCACTCCTATCCTCTCTCCCTCTCTCCACCCCCTCTCCTCTCCCCTCTCTTTCCACTCCCCTCTCTCTCTCCACTCCCCCTCTCTATCCACTCTCCCTTCTCTATCCTCCCCTCTCTCTTCCTCTCCCCCTCTCTCTCCTCTCCCCTCTCTCTATCCACTCCCCTCTCTCCCTTCTCTCCCCTCTCTTTCCTCTCCCTCTCTCTCCTTCCTCTCTCTATCCTTCTCTCTCTCTCTATCCTCTCCCCTCTCTCCTTCTCTACCCTCTCTCTCTCCTCTCCCTCTCTCCCTTCTCCCTCTCTCTCTATCCACTCCTCCTCTCTCTATCCCTCTCCCTCTCTCCCCTTCTCTCCCCTCTCTCTATCCACTCCCCTCTCTCCTCCTCTCCACCTCTCTCTTCCTCTCCCCTTCTCTCTCTATCCTTCTCTCCCCCTCTCCCCCTCTCTCTACTCACTCTCTCTCCACTTCTCTCTCCTCTCTATCCACTCCCCTCTCTCTTCCTCTCTCCTTCTCTATCCACTCCCTCTCTCCCTTCTCTCTCCTCTCTTTCCTCTCCCTATCTCTCCTCTCTCTATCCTCTCTTCTCTCTCCTCTCCCTCTCTCCCTTCTCCCTCTCTCTCCCTTCTCTCCCTTCTCTATCCTCTCCCTTCTCCTCCCTTCTCTCCTATCCTCTACCCCTCTCTCTATCCACTCCCCCTCTCTCCCTTCTCTCCCTCTCTCTACTCCCTCTCTCTATCCACTCCCCCTCTCTCCCCTTCTCTATCCCTCTCTCTCCCACTCCCCCTCTCTCCCCTTCTCTCCCCTCTCTCTTCCACTCCCCTCTCTCCCTTCTCTCTCCCTCTCTCTATCCACTCCCTCTCTCTCCCTTCTCTCCCCTCTCTCTTCCTCTCCCTTCTCTCTCCTCTCTCCCCTCTCTCTATCCACTCCCCTCTCTCCCTTTCTCTCCCTTCTCTCTCCCTCTCCCCTCTCCCTTCTCTACCCCTCTCTCTATCCTCTCTCTCTCTCTCCTTCTCTCCCTCTCTCTATCCACTCCCCTCTCTCTATCCACTCCCCCTCTCTCCTCCTCTCCCCTCTCTCTTCCACTCCCTCTCTCTATCCTCTCTCCCTCTCTCTATCCACTCTTTCCTCCTCTCCCCTCTCTCTCCCTCTCTCTTCTCTCTCTCCCCTCTATCCTCTCTCCCTCTCTCTCTCCTCTCCCTCTCTCTCCCCTTCTCTCTCCCTCTCTATCCTTCTCTCCCTCTCCCCCTTCTCTCCCCTCTCTCTATCCTCTACCCCTCTCTCTATCCACTCCCTCTCTCCTTCTCTCTCCTCTCTACTCCCTTCTCTCTCCCTTTCCTCCTCTCTCTCTCTTTCCACTCCCCTCTCTCTCTCCACTCCCCTCTCTCCCCTCTCTCTCCTCTCTTATCCACTCCCTTCTCTATCCTCTCCCTCCTCTCTCCCTTCTCTACCCTTCTCTCTATCCCTCCTCTCTCTCTCTCCTCTCCCTTCTCTCTCCTCTCCTCTCTCCCTATCTCTCCCCTTCTCTACCCCTCTCTCTCCTCTCCTCTCTCTATCCTCTCTCCCTCTCTCTCTCCTCTCCTCTCTCTCCCTCTCCCCTCTCTCTCTATCCACTCTCCCTCTCCCCTCTCTACCCCTCTCTCTCTCCCTCTCCCCTTTCTCTCCCTCTCTATCCTCCTCCCTCTCTATCCTCTCTCCCTCTCTCCCTTCTCTCCCTCTCTCTATCCTCTACCCCTCTCTCTCTCCACTCCCCTCTCTCTACCCCTCTCTCTCTCCTCTCTCTCTCCCTTCTCTCCCTCTCTCTATCCTCTCTCCCTCTCTCTCTCCTCTCTCTCTCTCTCCCTTCTCTCTCCTCTCTTTCTTCTCCCTCTCTCCCTCTTCTCTCTCCCTCTCTCTCCTCTCTCCCCTCTCTCCCTTCTCTCTCCCTCTCTCTATCCTCTCCCTCTCTCTCTTCTCTCTTCTCTACCTCTCTCCCTTCTATCTCTCTTCTCTCTCCCTCTCTCCTTCTCTACTCCTCTCTCTATCCTTCTCTCCCTCTCTCTTCCTCTCCCTCTCTCCTTCTCTCCTCTCCCTCTCTCTATCCTCTCCCCCTCTCTCTATCCTCTCTCCTCTCTCTCTCCTCTCTTTCCCTCTCCCTTCTCTCCCCTCTCTCTATCCTCTCCCCCTTCTCTCTCCTCTCCCTTCTCTCTCTCCTCTTTCCCTCTCTCTATCCACTCTTTCTCTCTCTCCCTTCTCTCCTCTCTCTATCCTCCCCCTCTCTCTTCTCTCCCCTCTCTCTATCCACTCTCCCTCTCTCTATCCTCTCCCCTCTTTCTCTCACTCCCTCTCTCCCTTCTCTACCCCTCTCTCTATCCTCTCTCCCTTCTCTCTCCCCTTCTCTCCCCTCTCTCTATCCTTTCCCTCTCTCTATCCACTCCCTCCTCTCTCTTCTCTCTCCTTCTCTCTCTATCCTTCTCTCTCTCTATCCACTTCTCTCTCTCCTCTTCTCTCTCTCTCCACTCTCTCTCCCTTCTCTCCCTCTCTCTATCCTCTCCTTCTCTCCCTTCTCTCTCCTCTCTCTATCCACTCCCTTCTCTCTCCTCCTTCTCTCTCCCTCTCTCCTATCCTCTCTCCCCTCTCCCTTCTCTCTCCCTCTCTCTATCCACTCCCTCTCTTCTCTCCTTCTCTCCTTCTCTCCCTCTCTCTATCCTTCTCTCTCCTCTATCCACTCCCCTCTCTCTATCCACTCTCCCTCTCTCTATCCTCTCCCTCTTTCCTCTCTCCCTCTCTCTCCTCTCTCTATCCTCTCCCTCTCTCTCTCTCTCCCCTCTCTCTCCACTCCCTCTCTCTCCTCTCTCTCTCTCTCCCTCTCTACCCTCTCTCATCCTCTCCCTCTCTCTCCACTCCCCTCTCTCTTTCTCTCCCTCTCTCTCCTCTCCCTCTCTCTCCTTCTCTCCCTCTATCTCTCTCCCTCTCTCCTCCTCTCTCTCTCCTCTCTCCCTCTCTCTATCCACTCCTTCTCTCTCCCTTCTCTCTCTCCCTTCTCTCTCCCTCTCTCTCCCTCTCTCTCTCTCCCTCTCCTCTCTCCTCCTCCCTCTCTCTATCCTCTCCCCCTCTCTCCCTTCTCTCCCCTCTCTCTTCTCTCCCTTCTCTCCTCTCTCTCCCTTCTCTCCCTCTCTATCCTCTCCCCTCTCTCTCCCCTCTCTCTCCCTCTCTCCCTCCTCTCTCTTCCTCTCCCCCTCTCTCCCCTTCTCTACCCCTCTCTCTATCCTCTCTCCTCTCTCTATCCCTTCTCTCTCTCTCTCTTTCCTCTCCTCTCTCTATCCTCTCTTTCTCTCTCCCTTCTCTCCTCTCTCTCCCCTTCTCTCTCCCTCTCTCTATCCACTCCCCTCTCTCCCCTCTCTCTCTTCTCTCCCTTCTCTCTCCCCTCTCTCTATCCTCTCCCCTCTCTCTCCCTCTCTCCTTCTCCCTCTCTACCCTCTCTCTTCTCCACTCCCCTCTCTCTTTCCTCCCTTCTCCTCTCTTTCCTCTCTCCTTCTCTCTCCCTCTCCCCCTCTCTCCCTTCTCTCCCCTCTCTCTATCCTCTCCCTTCTCTCTCCCCTTCTCTCTCCCTCTCTCTATCCTCTCCCCTCTCTCCCCTTCTCTCCCCTCTCTTTCCTCTCCCTTCTCTCTCCCCTTCTCTTCTCCCCTCTCTCTATCTCTCACTTCTCTCTCCCCTTTCTCCCTTCTCTCTCCTCTCCCTCTCTCCCTTCTCTCCCTCTCTCTTCCACTCCCCTCTCTCTATCCTCTCTCTCTCTCCCTTCTCTCTCCCTCTCTCTCTTCTCTCCACTCTCTCTCTCTATCCTTCTCCTCTCTCCCCTTCTCTCTCCTTCTCTTTCCACTCTCCTTCTCTCTCCTCTCCCCCTCTCCCTCTCTCCCTTCTCTCTCCTCTCTCTTTCCACTCTCCCTTCTCTCTCCTCTCTGTCCCTCTCCCTTCTCTCCCCTCTCTCCTTCCTCTCTCCCTCTCTCTCCTCTCTCTCCCCTCTCTCCTTCTCTCCCTCTCTTTCCTCTCTCCCCCTCTCTATCCTCTCTCTCTTCTCTCCCATTCTCTCCTCTCTCCTCTCTCTCTCTCTCCTCTCTCCCATTCTCTCTCCTCCTTCTCTCTCTCTCTCTCTCCACTCTCCTCTCTCTATCTCTCTCCACCTCTCTCTTCCTCTCCCTTCCTCTCTCCCTCCCCCTCTCTCTATCCTCTCTCTCTCTCTCCCTTCTCTCTCTCTCTTTCTATCCTCCCTTCTCTCTATCTCTCCTTCTCTCCCTTCTCTCTATCTCTCTCTCTCTCCCTTCTCTCTCTCTCTTTCCTCTCTCCCTTCTCTCTCCTCTCTCTTCCTCTCTCCCTTCTCTCTCCTCTCTCCTTCTCTCCCCTTCTCTCTCCCTTCTCTCTCTATCTCTCTCCTTCTCTTTCTCTCTCTCCTTCTCTCTCCCTCTCTCCCTTCCACTCTCCCTTCTCTCCCTCTCTTTCTAATCTCTCCTTCTCTCTCCTCTCTTTCTCTCTCCCTTCTCTCCCTCTCTCTTTCTCTCTCCTTCTCTCTCCCTTCTCTCCCCTTCTCTATCCTCTCCCCCTCTCTCCCTTCTCTCTCCTCTCTTTCCTCTCTCCCTCTCTCTCCTCTCTTTCCCTCTCTCTATCCTCTCTCTCTCTCCCTTCTCTCTCTCTCTCTATCCTTCTCTCTCCTCCTCTCTCTCCTTCTCTCTCTCTCTTTCTCTCTCACTCCCTCTCTCTCTATCTCCCCCTCTCTCTATCCTTCTCTTTCCTCTCTCCCTTCTCTCTCTCTCTTTCCTCTCTCCCTTCTCTCTCTCTCTCTCTCCCTTCCTCTCTCCTCTCTCTCTTTCTCCCTTCTCTCTCTCTTTCCTCTCTCCCTCTCTCTCTCTCTCTTTCCTCTCTCCCCCTTCTCTCTCCTCTCTTTCCTCTCTCCTCTCTCCCTCTCTCCTCTCTCTCTATCCTCTCCCTTCTCTATCCTCCCTTTCTCTCTCCCTTCTCTCTCCCTCTCTTCCTCTCCTCTCTCTCTCCTCCTTTCTCTCTCCCTTCTCCTCTCCTCTCCCTCTCTCCCTTCTCTCTCCTCCTTTCTTCTCTCCATCTCTCCTCTCTTTCTTCTCTCCCTTCTCTCTCCTCTCCCTCTCTCCCTTCTCTCTCCTCTCTCTATCCACTCCTTCTCCTTCTCTCCTTCCACTCTCCCTTCTCTTCTCCTCTCCCTCTCTCCTTCTCTCTCCTCTCTCTCCTTCTCTCTCCTCTCTCACTCTCCCTCTCTCTCTCTCTCCTTCTCCCTCTCTTTCTCTCCCCTCTCCTCCTCTCTTTCCTCTCTCCTCTCTCTCTCCACTCTCCTCTCTCTCTCTCCTCTCTCTCTCCCTTCTCTCTCCCTTCTCTACCTCTCTTCTCTCCTCTCTCCTCTCTCTCTCCTCTTCTCCCTCTCTCCTTCTCTCCTCTCCTTCTCTCTCCCTTCTCTCTCCTCTCTCTCCCCTCTCTCCTTCCTCTCCCTCTCTCCCTTCTCTCCTTCTCTTTCCTCTCTCCCTTCTCTCTCCCTCTATCCTCTCTCCCCTTCTCTCTCCTCTCTCTCTCTCCCTTCTCTCCCTCTCTTTCTCCTCTCTCCCCTCTCTCTCTCTCTCTCTTCTCTCCCTTCTCTCTCCTCTCTCTCTCTCCCTTCTCTCTCCTCTCCCTCTCTCCCTTCTCTCTCCCTCTCTTTCTCTCTCCCTCTCTCCTCTCTCCCCTCTCTCCCTTCTCTACTCCCTCTCTTTCCACTCTCCCTCTCTCTATCCTCTCCCTCTCTCCCTTCTCTCTCTCTCTTTCCCTCCCTCTCTCTCCCTCTCTTTCCTCTCCCTCCTCTCTCTCTTTCCACTCCCTTCTCTCCTCTCTTTCTTCTCTCCCTTCTCTCTATCCACTCTCCCTTCTCTCTCTCTCTCTTCCTCTCTCTCTATCCACTCCCTTCTCTCTCTCTCCTCTCTCCCTTCTCTCTCTCTCTCCTTCTCTCCCCTCTCTCTATCCTCTCCCCTCTCTCTCTCTCCCTTCTCTCTCCTCTCTTTCCTCTCTCTCCACCTCTCTCCTCTCTCTCCCTCTCTCCCTTCTCTCTCCCTCTCTCTTCTCTCCCTCTCTCTCCCTCTCTCTCTCCCTTCTCTCTCCCTCTCTCTATCCACTCCCCTCTCTCTCTCTCTCTCTCTCCTCCCTCTCTCCTCTCTTTCTCTACCCCTTCTCTCTCCACTCCCTTCTCTCTCCTCTCTTCTCTACTCTCTCTTCTCTCTCCTCTCTCCCCTCTCTCCCTTCTCTCTCCTCTCTCTCCTTCTCTCTCTCTCTCTATCCACTCTCCCTTCTCTCTCCCTTCTCTCTCTCCCTTCTCTCTCTCTCCCCTCTCTCCCTTCTCTCCCCTCTCTATCCTCTCTCCCTCTCTCTATCCTCTCTCCCTCTCTCCCTTCTCTCTCCTCTCTCCCTCTCCCTTCTCTCTCTCTCCTCTCTCTCTCTCCTCTCTCTTCTCTCCCCCTTCTCTCTTCCTCTCTCTCTTCCTCTCTCTCTCTCTCCTCTCTCCCTTCTCTCTCCCTCTCTCCTCTCCCTCTCTCTCCTTCTCTATCCTCTCTCTCCTCTCTCCCCTTCTCTCCCCCTCTCTCTCTCCCTTCTCTCCTCTCTCTCTCTCTCTCTCTTCCTCTCTCCCTTCTCTCTCCTCTCTCTTTCTTCTCTCCCTTCTCTCTCTCCTTCTCTCCCTTCTCTCCCTCTCCCTCTCTCTATCTCTCTCCCTCTCTCTCCCCTTCTCTCTCTCTCTCTCTCTCCTCTCTCCCTTCTCTCTCCTCTCTTTCTTTCTCTCCCTCTCTCCCTTCTCTATCCTCTCTCCTTCTCTCCCTCCTTCTCTCTCCCCTCTCTCTCTCCCTCTCTCCCTTCTCTCCCCTCTCTCTCTCTTCTCTCTCCCTCTCTCCCTCTCTACCCTCTCTCCCTCTCTCTCTCTTTCCTCTACCCCTCTCTCTCCCACTCTTTCTCTCTCCCTTCTCTCCCTCTCTATCCACTCCCCCTCTCTCTTCCTCCTCCCTTCTCTCTCCCTCTCTCTTCTCCCCCTCTCTCCCTTCTCTCTCTCCCTCTCTCTCCTCTCTTTCCTCTCTCCCCTTCTCTCCCCCTCTCTTCCTCTCTCCCTCTCTCTCCTCTCCCTCTCTCTCCTTCTCTACTCCTCTCTCTATCCTCTCCCCCTTCTCTCTCCCTCTCCTTCTCTACTCTCTCTCTCTATCCTCTCTCCCTTCTCTCCCCTTCTTTCTAATCTCTCTATCCACTCCCCTCTCTTTCTCCTCTCTCTATCCTCTCCCCTCTCTCTATCCACTCCCCTTCTCTCTCCTCTCTTTCCATCTCTCTCTTCTCTCCTCTCTCTTCCTCTCTCCTCTCTCCCTCTCTCTTCTCTCCCCCCTCTCTCTACCCTCTCTCTTTCCTCCCTTCTCTCCTCTCTCTCTCTCCCTTCTCTACCCCTCTCTATCCCTCTCCCCTCTCTCCCTTCTCTCCCTCTCTATCCACTCCCCTCTCTCTATCCTCTCCCCTTCTCTCCCTTCTCTACCCTCTCTCTCCTCTCTCCCTTCTCTCTCCTCTCCTTTCTTCTCTCCCTCTCTCTATCCTCTCCCCTCTCTCCCCTCTCTCCTCTCTTTCTCTACCCCTCTCTCTATCCTCTCCCTCTCTCTCCCCTTCTCTCCCCCTCTCTTTCCTCTCTCTCTTCTCTCCTCTCTTCCACTCCCCTCTCTCCCCTTCTCTCTTCTTCTATCCACTCTCTCTCTCTTTCTCTCTCCTTCTCTCTCCTCTCTCTATCCTCTCCCTTCCTCTCCTTCTCTCTATCTCCCCTTCTCTCTCCTTCTCTCCTTCTCCACTCCCTCTCTCTCTCCCCCTTCTCTCCCCTCTCTCTATCCTCTCTCCCTTTCTCTCCCCTTCTCTCCCCTCTCTTCCTCTCTCCCTCTCTCTATCCTCTCTCCATCCCTCTCTCTCCCCTTCTCTACCCTCTCTCTATCCTCTCCCCCTTCTCTCCCCTTCTCTCTCCCTCCTCTACCCTCTCTCTCTATCCTCTCCCTCTCCCTTCTCTACCCCTCTCTCTTCCTCTCTCCTCTCTTCTCTCTCCCCTCTCTTCCACTCTCCCTCTCTCTCCTCTCTCCTTCTTTCTTCTCCCTCTCTCCCCTCTCTCCCTCTCCCCTTCTCTCTCTCTCTTTCCTCTCTCTACCTCTCTCTCCTCTCTATCCTCTCTCCCTCTCCTCCTCTCTCTCTTCTCTCCCTTCTCTCCTTCTCTCCCTCCTCCCTCCTCTCCTCTCTCTTCCTCTCTCCATTCTCTCTCCCTCTCTCTCTCCCTTCTCCCCCTCTCTCCCCTCTCTCTATCCTCTCCTCTCTCTCTCTCCCTTCTCTACCCTCTCTCTCTATCCTCTCTCCCTCTCTCTCTCTTTCCTCTCTCCCTTCTCTCTCCTCTCTCTATCCTCTCCCCCTCTCTCTATCCTCTCCCCATCTCTCCCCTTCTCTCCCTCTCTCCTCTCTCCCCTTCTCTCTCCTCTCTCTTCCTCTCCCTTCTCTCTCCTCTCTATCCACTCCCCCTTCTCTATCCTCTCCCCTCTCTCCCCTTCTCTCCCCTCTCTCTATCCTCTCCCCTCTCTCTCTCTCCTCTCCCTTTCTCTCCCTTCTCTCTTCCCCTCTTCTTCTCTCCCTCTCTCTCTCCCTTCTCTCTCCTCTCTCCCCTTCTCTCCCTTCTCTCTATCTCTTTCTCTCTCCCTTCTCTCTCCTCTCTTTCTTTCACTCTCCCTTCTCTCCTCTCTTTCTCTTCTCCCTTCTCTCCTCTCTCTCTCCCCTTCTCTCCCCTCTCTCTATCCACTCTCCCCTCTCTCCCCTTTCTATCCCTCTCCTCTCCTCTCCTTTCCTCCCCTTCTCTACTCTCTCTCTATCCTCTCTCCCTCTCTCCCCTTCTCTACCCTCTCTCTCTATCCTCTCCCCTCTCTCTTTCCCCTTCTCTCCTCTCTCTCTCTCCCTCTCTCTATCTCCCCCTCTCTATCCTCTCCCCCTTCTCTCTATCCTCTCCCTCTCTCCTTCTCTCCCTCTCTATTCCCTCTCTCTATCTCTCCCCTCTCTCTATCCACTCCCCCTCTCTCCCTTCTCTCCCCTCTCTCTCTCTCCCTTCTCTCTCTCCTCTTTCTCTCCCCTTCTCTCTCCTCTCTTTCTCTCTCTCTCCTCTCCCCCTCTCTCCCCTTCTCTCTCCTCTCTTTCTCTCTATCCCTCTCTCTCTCTCCCCTTCTCTCCCTTCTCTCTCTATCTCCCTTCTCTCTCTCCCCCTCTCTCCCCTTCTCTACCCCTCTCTCTATCCACTCCCCTTCTCTCTCACTCTCTTTCCTCTCTCCCTTCTCTCTCCCTCTCTCTTTCTCCCTCTCCCTCTCTTTCCTCTCTCCCTTCTCTACCCTTTCCTCTCTCCCTTCTCTCTCCTCTCTTTCCTTCTCCCTCTCTCTCTTCTCTTCTCTCCCTTCTCTATCTCCTCCCTTCTCTATCTCCCCTCTCTCTTCTCTCCCTTCTCTCTCCACTCTCTTCTCCCCTTCTCTACCCCTTTCTCTATCCTCCCTTCTCTCTCTCCCTTCTCTCTCTCTCTCTCCTCTCTCTCTCTCCTCTCTCTCCCTCTTTCTTCTCTCTCTTCTCTCTCCTCTCTCTTCCACTCTCCCTTCTCTCTCCCTCTTCTTCTACCCTTCTCTCTCTCTTTCCTCTCTCCCTTCTCTCTCCTCTCTCTATCTTCTCTCCTCTCTCTCTCCTCTCTTTCTCTCTCTCCTCCTTCTCCTCTCTCCCTTCTCTATCTCCTCTCTTTCCACTCTCCCTTCTCTCCTCTCCTCTCTCCTCTCTCTATCCTCTCTTTCTCTCTCCCTCTCTCTCCTCTCCCTCTCTCCCTTCTCTCCACTCTCTTTCCTCTCCCTCTCTCCTCTCTCTTCCTCTCTCCCCTTCTCTCCCCTCTCTCTCTCCCCTCTCTCTCTTTCCTCTCTCCTCTCTCTCCCTCTCTTTCCTCTCTCCCTATCCTCTCTCCTCTCTCTATCTCTCTATCCTCTCCCCTCTCTCTTCCTCTCTCTCCCTTCTCTCTCCTTTCTCTCTCCCTTCTCTCTCCTCTCTCCCTCTCTCCCTTCTCTCCCCTCTCTCTATCCCTCTCCCCTCTCTTTCTATCCTCTCCCTTCTCTCTCCTCTCCTTCTCTCCCTTCTCTCCCTCTCTCTTCCACTCCCCTTCTCTCTCCTCTCTTTCTCTCTCTCTCTTCTCTCTCCTCTCTTTCTCTCTCCCTTCTCTCTCTATCCTCTCCCCCTCTCTCCCCTTCTCCCTCTCTCTCTTCTCTCTCTCTCCTCTCTCCCTCTCTCCCTTCTCCCCTTCTCTATCCCTCTCTCTATCCTCTCCCCTCTCTTTCCTCTCTCCCCTCTCTCTCCTCTCCCTCTCTCCCTTCCTCCTTCTCTACCCTCTCCTTCTCTATCCTCTCCCCCTCTCTCCCTTCTCTCCCCTCTCTCTTCCACTCTCCCTCTCTCCTCTCCCTCTCTCTTCTCTACCCCTTCTCTATCCTCTCTCCCTCTCTCTCCCCTCTCTCTCTCTCTTTCTTCTCTCCCTTCTCCCCTTCTCTTCCTCTCTCCCTTCTCTCTCCTCTCCCCCTCTCCCCTTCTCTCCCCTCTCCTCTCTCCCTTCTCTCCCCTCTCTTTCTTCTCCCCTTCTCTATCCTCTCTCTCTTCTCTCCATTCTCTCCCTCTCTCTCCCTCTCCCTTCTCTCCTCTCCCCTCTTCTATCCTTCTCTCCACCTCTCTTTCTTCTCTCTTCTCTCTCCCTCTCTCTCTATCCTTCTCCCTCCTCTCTTTCCTCTCTCCCTTCTCTCCACTCTATCTTTCTCTCTCCCTTCTCTCTTCTCTTTCCTCTCCCCTCTCTCTCTCCCTCTCCTCTTCTCTCCCTTCTCTCTCCCCCTCTCTCTATCCTCTCTCCCCTTCTCCTTCCTCTCTCCCTCTCTCTCTCCTCTACCCTCTCTCTCTCTCCCTCTCTTTCTCTCTCCCCTCTCTCTCTCCTCCCTCCCTTCTCTCTCCCTTCTCTCCTTCTCTCCCTCTCTCCCTTCTCCCTCTCTCTCCTCTCCCCTCTCTCCCCTCTCTCCCTTCTCTCTCTCTATCTTCTCTCCCTTCTCTATCCTCCCCCCTTTCTTCTCTCCCTTCTCTATCCTCTCCCCCTCTCTCCCCTTCTCTACCCCTCTCTTTCTTCTCTCCCCTCTCTCTCTATCTCTTCTCTCTTCTCCCTTCTCTCTCTCCTCTCCCCTCTCTCCCTTCTCTCTCCCTCTCTTTCTCTCCCCTTCTCTCTCCTCTCTCTTCCTCTCTCCCTCTCTCTCTCCTCTCCCCTCTCTCCTTCTCTCTCCTCTCTCTCTTCTCTCCTCTCTCTCCCTCTCTCTCCTTTCTCCCCCTCTCTCTCCACTCCCCCTCTCTCTCCTCTCTCTCTCTCCTCTCTCTCCTCTCTTTCTATCCACTCTCTCTCTCCTCTCTTTCTTTCTCTATCCACTCCCTCCTCTCTCCCCTTCTCTACCCCTCTCTCTATCCTCTCCCACTCTCTCCCCTTCTCTACTCTCTCTCTATCCTCTCCCTTCTCTCTATCCTCTCTTTCTTCTCTCCCTTCTCTCTCCTTCTCTTCCCTCTCCCTTCTCTCTCCCTCTCTCTTCTCTCCCTCTCTCTCCTCTCTTTCTCTCTCCTTCTCTCTCCTCTCTCTTCCTCTCTCCCTCTCTATCCCTCCTTTCCACTCTCTCTTCTCTCCCCCTCTCTCTTTTCTCCTTCTCTCTCCTCTCCCCTCTCTCCCCTTCTCTACCCCTCTCTTTCTCTCTCTCTTCTCTCCCTCTCTTTCTCTCTCCCTTCTCTCTCCTCTCCCCTCTCTCCCTCTCTCTCCTCTCTCTTCTCTCCCCTTCTCTATCCTCTCCTCTCTCTCTCTATCCTCTCCCCCTCTCTCCCTTCTCTCTTCTCTACCTCCCTCTCTTCTCTCCCTCCCTCTCTCTATCCTCTCCCTTCTCTCTCCCTCTCTCTCTCCCTTCTCTACCTCTCTCTCTCTCTCCACTCCCCCTCTCTTTCCTCTCCCCTCTCTCTATCCACTCCCCCTCTCTCCTTCTCTCTCCTCTCTTTCCTCTCTCCCTTCTCTCTCCTCTCCCCCTCTCTCTATCCACTCCCCCTCTCTCTATCCACTCCCCCTTCTCTCCTCTCCCCTCTCTCCCTTCTCTATCCTTCTCTCCTCTCCCTCTCTCTATCCACTCCCTTCTCTCTCTCCCTCTTCTACCTCTCTCTCTCCCCTTTCTCTCTCCCTTCTCTATCCTCTCTTTCTTTCCTCTCCCTTCTCTCTCCTCTCTTCTCTCCCTCTCTCTTCCTCTCCCCCTCTCTCCCCTTCTCTTCTCCTCTCTCTTCCTCTCTCCCTTCTCTATCCACTCTTTCCTCTCTCCCTTCTCTCTCCTCTCTCTATCCACTCTCTCCCTCTCTCTCTCCTCTCTCTCCTCTCTCTATCCTCTCTCCTCTCTCTTCTTTTCCCCTCTCTCTATCCTCTCTTTCTCTCTCCCCTTCTCTCTCCTCTCTCTTCTTTTCTCCCTTCTCTCTCCTCTCCCTCTCTATCCTCTCTTTCTTCTCTCCCCTCTCTCCTCTCTTTCCCTCTCTCCCTTCTCTCTCCTCTCCCCTCTCTCTCTTCTCTCTCTTCTTCTCCCTCTCTCTATCCTTTCCCCCTCTCTCTCCCTTCTCTCTCCCTCTCTCTATCTCTCCCTTCCTCTCCCCTTCTCTCTCCCCTCCCTTCTCTCTCCTCTCCCCCTCTCTCCCTTCTCTACCCTCTCTCTCTTTTCCCTCTCTATCCTCTTCTCTCTCTCTCCTTCTCTACTCCCTCTCTCTTCCTCTCCCCCTCTCTCCTTCTCTTCTCTACTCCCTTCTCTCCTCTCTCTCTCCCTTCTCTCTCCTCTCTCTTCCTCTCCCCTTCTCTCTCCTCCTTTCTCTACCCCTCTCTCTATCCACTCCTCTCCCTTCTCTCTCTATCCTCTCTCACCTTCTCTCCCCTCTCTCTACCCCCTTCTCTCTCCTATCTCTATCCTCTCCCCTTCTCTCTCCTCTCTTTCTCTATCCCTCCCCCTCTCTCTTTCCTCTCCCCCTTCTCTCTCCTCTCCCTCTCTCCCTTCTCTATCTCTCTTTCCCCCCCTTCTCTCTCCCTCTCTGTCCCTCTCTCTATCTCTCCCCTCTCTATCCACTCCTTCTCTCTCCTCTCTTCTCTCTCCCCCTCTCTCTCTTCTCTCCCTTCTCTCTCTACTCTCCATACTCTCCATCTCTCTCTCTCTTTCTCTCTCCCTCTCTCTATCCTCCCCCCTCTTCTCTCCTTCTCTATCCTCTCTTTCTCTCTCCCTTCTCTACCCCTCTCTCTATCCACTCCCCCTTCTCTCTTCTCTCTCTCTCTACCTCTCTTCCTTTCCTCTCCCCCTCTCTCTTTCCACTCTCCCCTCTCTCTCCTCTCTTTCCTCTCTCCCCTTCTCTACCTCTCTCTTATCCTCTCCCCCTCTCTCTATCCTCTCCCCCTCTCTCCCTTCTCTCCTCTCTCTCTATCCTCTCCCCTCTCTCTCTCCTCTCCCCCTCTCTCTCCCTTCTCTACCCCTCTCTTTCCTCTACCCCTTCTCTATCCACTCCCCCTTCTCTCCCCTCTCTCTATCTTTCTTCCCTCCTCTATCCCTCTCTCTTCCACTCTCCTCCCTTCTCTATCCCTCTCTCTATCCCTCCCCCTTCTCCCCTTCTCTACCCCTCTCTCTATCCTCTCCCTCTCTCTCTCTCCCTTCTCTACCCCTCTCTTTCTATCCTCCCCCTCTCTCCTTCTCTACCCCTTCTCTATCCTCTCCCCCTTCTCTCCTTCTCTCCCCTCTCTCTATCTTCTCTCCCCTCTCTCCTCTCTTTCTCTATCTCCCTCTCTCTATCCTCTCTTTCTTCTCTCCCTTCTCTCTATCCCCTCTCTCTTCTCTCCCCCTCTCTCCCCTCTCTACCCCCTCTCTCTATCCTCCCTCTCTCTCTATCCACTCCCTTCTCTCTCCTCTCTTTCTTCTCTATCCCTTCCCTCTCTCTCTTTCCTCCCCTCTCCCTCTCTCTCCATCTCTTTCTCTCTATCCTCTCCCCTCTCTCTTTCCTCTCTCCCCTTCTCTCTCCTCTCTTTCTCTCTCCCTTCTCTCCCTCTCTCCCCTTCTCCCTCTCTCTATCCCTCCCCTCTCTCCCTTCTCTCCCCTCTCTCTATCCTCTCCCTCTCTCTATCCCTCCCCCTCTCTCCCCTTCTCTACCCCCTCTCTCTATCCTCTCCCTCTTTCTTTTCCCTTCTCTCCTCTCTCTCTTTCCTCTCCCCCTCTCTCTCCTCTCTTTCCTCTCTCCCTTCTCTCTACCTCTCTTTCTTTCCTCCCTTCTCTCTCTCTTTCTCTCTCCCTTCTCTCTCCCCCTCTCTCCTCCTTCTCTCTCCCCTCTCTTTCTTTCCACTCCCCTCTCTCCCCTCTTTCTCTCTCCCTTCTCTATCCTCTCCCCCTCTCTCCCCTTCTCTCCCCTCTCTCTATCCTCTCCCCTTCTCTATCCACTCTCCCTTCTCTCTATCTCTCCTCTCTCTTCTCTTTCCTCTCCCCTTCTCTCTCCTCTCTTTCTCTCCCCTCTCTCTATCCTCCCTTTCTTCTCTCCTTCTCTCCCCTCTCTCTTCCTCTCTCCCTTCTCCCCTTCTCTCCCTCTCTCTCTATCCTCTCCCTTCTCTCTCCTTCTCTTTCCCTCTCCCCTCTTTCCCTCTCTCCCTTCTCTCTCCCTTCTCTCTCCTCTCCCCCTCTCTCCCCTTCTCTACCCCTCTCTCTATCCTCTCCCCTTCTCTATCCTTCCCCTCTCTCCCTTCTCTCCCCTCTCTCTATCCTCCCCCTCTCTCTTCCTCTCCCCTTCTCTCTCCCCTTCTCTACCCCTCTCTCTATCCCCTCCCCCTCTCTCTTTCCTCTCCCCCTCCTCTATCCTCTCTTTCTCTCTACCCTTTCTCTCTATCCACTCCCCCTCTCTCCCTCTCTGTCCCTCTCTCCCCTTCTCTCCCCCTCTCTCTATCCTCCCTTTCCTCTCTCCCTTCTCTCTCCCCCTCTTTCCTTCTCTCCCCTTCTCTATCCACTCCCCCTCTCTCTATCTCTCCCCCTCTCTATCCTCCTTTCCCCCTTCTATCCTCTCCCCCTCTCTCCCTTCTCTACCCTCTCTCTCTATCCACTCCCCCTCTCTCTATCCTCTCCACCTCTCTCTATCCTCTCCCCCTCTCTCCTATCCACTCCCCTCTCTCTATCCTCTCCCCCCTCTCTCCCCTTCTCTACCCCTCTCTCTATCCACTCCCCCTCTCTCTATCCACTCCCCCTCTCTCCCCTTCTCTCTATCCCCCCCTCTCTCTATCCTCTCCCCCCTCTCTCCCCTTCTCTACCCCTCTCTCTATCCTCCCTCCCCTTCTCTAACCCTCTCTCTATCCACTCCCCCTCTCTCCCCTTCTCTACCCCTCTCTCTATCCACTCCCCCTCTC
>NW_025750259.1:15000-20005 GCF_021184085.1 Oncorhynchus gorbuscha | reverse complement strand
AATGTTAGAGTGACTGTCCCCTAGCAATGTTAGAGTGACTGTCCCCTAGCAATGTTAGAGTGACTGTTCCCTAGCAATGTTAGAGTGACTGTCCCTAGCAATGGCAGAGTGACTGTTCCCTAACAATGTTAGAGTGACTGTTCCCTAACAATGTTAGAGTGACTGTCCCCTAGCAATGACATAGTGACTGTTCCCTAACAATGTTAGAGTGACTTTTCCCTAGCAATGTCAGAGTGACTGTCCCCTAGCAATGTCATAGTGACTGTTCCCTAACAATGTTAGAGTGACTGTTCCCTAGCAATGTTAGAGTGACTGTTCCCTAGCAATGTTAGAGTGACTGTTCCCTAGCAATGGCAGAGTGACTGTTCCCTAGCAATGTTAGAGTGACTTCCCTAGCAATGGCAGAGTGACTTCCTAGCAATGGCAGAGTGACTGTTCCCTAGCAATGTTAGAGTGACTGTCCCCTAGCAATGTTAGAGTGACTGTTCCCTAGCAATGGCAGAGTGACTGTTCCCTAGCAATGGCAGAGTGACTGTTCCCTAGCAATGTTAGAGTGACTGTTCCCTAGCAATGTTAGAGTGACTGTTCCCTAGCAATGTTAGAGTGACTGTTCCCTAGCAATGGCAGAGTGACTGTTCCCTAGCAATGTTAGAGTGACTTCCCTAGCAATGGCAGAGTGACTGTTCCCTAGCAATGTTAGAGTGACTGTCCCCTAGCAATGTTAGAGTGACTGTTCCCTAGCAATAGCAGAGTGACTGTTCCCTAGAAATGGCAGAGTGACTGTTCCCTAGCAATGTTAGAGTGACTGTTCCCTAGCAATGGCAGAGTGACTGTTCCCTAGCAATGTTAGAGTGACTGTCCCTAGCAATGTTAGAGTGACTGTCCCCTAGCAATGTTAGAGTGACTGTTCCCTAGCAATGTTAGAGTGACTGTCCCTAGCAATGGCAGAGTGACTGTTCCCTAACAATGGCAGAGTGACTGTTCCCTAACAATGTTAGAGTGACTGTCCCCTAGCAATGACATAGTGACTGTTCCCTAACAATGTTAGAGTGACTTTTCCCTAGCAATGTCAGAGTGACTGTCCCCTAGCAATGTCATAGTGACTGTTCCCTAACAATGTTAGAGTGACTGTTCCCTAGCAATGTTAGAGTGACTGTTCCCTAGCAATGTCATAGTGACTGTTCCCTAACAATGTTAGAGTGACTGTTCCCTAGCAATGTTAGAGTGACTGTCCCCTAGCAATGTCATAGTGACTGTTCCCTAACAATGTCATAGTGACTGTTCCCTAACAATGTTAGAGTGACTGTTCCCCTAACAATGTTAGAGTGACTGTCCCCCTAGCAATGACATAGTGACTGTTCCCTAACAATGTTAGAGTGACTGTTCCCTAGCAATGTCAGGTGACTGTCCCCAGCAATGTTAAGAGTGACTGTTCCCTAGCAATGGCTTGTGTGACTGTTCCCTAGCAATGGCAGGTGACTTCCCTAGCAATGTCAAGGTGACTGTCCCTAGCAATGTCAGTGACTGTTCCCTAGCAATGGCAGAGTGACTGTTCCTAGCAATGTTAAGAAGTGACAATGTTCCCTAGCAATGTTAGAGTGACTGTTCCCTAGCAATGTTAGAGTTACTTCCCTAGCAATGTTAGAGTGACTGTTCCCTAGCAATGTTAGAGTGACTGTTCCCTAGCAATGTTAGAGGTGACTTCCCTAGCAATGTTAGTGACTGTTCCCTAGCAATGGCAGAGTGACTGTTCCCCTAGCAATGTTAGAGTGACTGTTCCCTAGCAATGTTAGAGTGACTGTTCCCTAGCAATGGCAAGAGTGACTATTCCCTAGCAATGTTAGAGTGACTACCCTAGCAATGGCAGAGTGACTGTTCCCTAGCAATGTTAGAGTGACTGTCCCCCTAGCAATGTTAGAGTGACTGTTCCTAGCAATAGCAGAGTGACTGTTCCTAGCAATGTTAGTGACTTCCCTAGCAATGTTAGGTGACTGTTCCCTAGCAATGGCAGGTGACTGTTCCCTAGCAATATTGATGAGCTGTCCCCCTAGCAATGTTAAGTGACTGTCCCCTAGCAATGTTAGTGACTGTTCCTAGCAATGTTAGAGTGACTGTCCCCTAGCAATGGCAGAGTGACTGTTCCCTAACAATGTTAGAGTGACTGTTCCCTAACAATGTTAGTGACTGTCCCCTAGCAGCTGACATGGTGACTGTTCCCTAACAATGTTAAGAGTGACTTTTCCCCTAGCAATGTCAGAGTGACTGTCCCCTAGCAATGTCATAGTGACTGTTCCCTAACAATGTTAGAGTGACTGTTCCCTAGCAATGTTAAGTATGACTGTTCCCTAGCAATGTCATAGTGACTGTTCCCTAACAATGTTAGAGTGACTGTTCCCCTAGCAATGTTAGAGTGACTGTCCCCTAGCAATGTCATAGTGACTGTTCCCTAACAATGTCATAGTGACTGTTCCCTATAATGTTAGAGTGACTGTTCCCTAACAATGTTAGAGTGACTATTCTAGCAATGACATAGTGACTGTTCCCTAACAATGTTAGAGTGACTGTTCCCTAGCAATGTCAGAGTGACTGTCCTAGCAATGTCATAGTGACTGTTCCCTAACAATGTTAGAGTGACTGTTCCCTAGCAATGTCATAGTGACTGTCCCTAGCAATGTCATAGTGACTGTTCCCTAGCAATGTTAGAGTGACTGGAGCTCTGTCACATGGGGTATGTACATAGTCAATGAGTAGGCTTGGAGGGGGAGTCCTATGGTAAGTACACCTATAAATCATCTCTTGGCAGTAGTACTGTAGACTACTTTATCACTGATCTCAACCCAGAGTCTCTCAGAGCGTTCACAGTCAGCCCACTGACAACAACAAGACCACAACAAAATCAAAGTCTACTTGAACAGAGCAATACTCAATCATGAGGCATCAAAGCCAAAGGAACTGAGTAACATTAAGAAATGCTCAAGTTGGAAGGAATGCAGTTTGGAAACCTATCAAAAAACAATTAGGCAACAACAAATTCCACCCCTCCTAGACAATTTCCTGGGTAAAACGTTCCACTGTAATAGTGAAGGTGTAAACTTGGCAGTAGAAAATCTTAACTGTATATTTGACCTCTCAGCTTCCCCATCAAATCTAAAAATCTCAAATAGAAAACTGAAGAAAATGAACAACAATGACAAATGGTTTGATGAAGAATGCAAAAATCTAAGAAAGAAATAGATAGCTGGAAAGAGACAGAAAGGGGAAATAGATAGTTGGAGGGATAGAGAGAGAGAGAGAGAGAGAGAGAGAGAGAGAGAGAGAGAGAGAGAGAGAGAGAGAGAGAGAGAGAGAGAGAGAGACAGACAGAGACAGAGAGGAGAGAGAGAGAGAGAGAGAGAGTGAGAGACACAGAGAGAGAGTGAGACAGAGAGAGAGAGAGAGAGAGAGAGAGAGAGAGAGAGAGAGAGAGAGAGAGAGAGACAGAGAGAGAGAGTGGGAGAGAGAGAGAGAGAGACAGAGAGAGAGACAGTGGGAGAGAGAGAGTGGGAGAGAGAGAGAGAGAGAGAGAGAGAGAGAGAGAGAGAGAGAGAGAGAGAGAGAGAGAGAGAGAGATAGTGGGAGAGAGAGAGTGGGAGAGAGAGAGAGAGAGAGAGAGAGAGAGAGAGATAGTGGGAGAGAAATACAGACAGACAGCTGAAACGGAAGCGATTGACAAATAGTATTTGAACCCAGGTCTGGTTTGTTGAATATGAATATGCCCTCACACATTATGGTCAGGGAAAAAATAGATGTATGACAGACAGGCTAACAGATTGGTCAAACAGTGATATTGGAGTGTCATGCTGCCATGGCGACCATGAGATGTGAGATAGCAGCTGGCTGACAGCTGATGGATGTTAGAGGTGGTTGATTAACACTGGGCTCATGAAGACACCACACTACAACTAGGGTCAAATAATATGATTATAATGGGCCTGGAGAGAGAGAGAGACATATGATTATAATGGGCCTGGAGAGAGAGATATATATGATTATAATGGGCCTGGAGAGAGAGAGACATGTGATTATAATGGGCCTGGAGAGAGAGAGAGAGAGAGACATATGATTATAATGGGCCTGGAGAGAGAGAGACATGTGATTATAATGGGCCTGGAGAGAGAGAGACATGTGATTATAATGGGCCTGGAGAGAGAGAGACATGTGATTATAATGGGCCTGGAGAGAGAGAGACATGTGATTATAATGGGCCTGGAGAGAGAGAGACATGTGATTATAATGGGCCTGGAGAGAGAGAGACATGTGATTATAATGGGCCTGGAGAGAGAGAGACATATGATTATAATGGGCCTGGAGAGAGAGAGACATGTGATTATAATGGGCCTGGAGAGAGAGAGAGAGAGAGAGACATGTGATTATAATGGGCCTGGAGAGAGAGAGACATATGATTATAATGGGCCTGGAGAGAGAGACATATGATTATAATGGGCCTGGAGAGAGAGACAAATGATTATAATGGGCCTGGAAGAGAGACATGTGATTACAATGGGCCTGGAGAGAGAGACGTGATTATAATGGGCCTGGAGAGAGACATGTGATTATAATGGGCCTGGAGAGAGAGAGAGAGAGACATGTGATTATAATGGGCCTGGAGAGAGAGAGACATGTGATTATAATGGGCCTGGAGTGAGAGAGACATGTGATTATAATGGGCCTGGAGAGAGAGAGACATATGATTATAATGGGCCTGGAGAGAGAGACATATGATTATAATGGGCCTGGAGAGAGAGAGACATGTGATTATAATGGGCCTGGAGAGAGAGACATATGATTATAATGGGCCTGGAGAGAGACATATGATTATAATGGGCCTGGAGAGAGAGAGACATGTGATTATAATGGGCCTGGAGAGAGAGAGAGACATATGATTATAATGGGCCTGGAGAGAGAGAGACATGTGATTATAATGGGCCTGGAGAGAGAGACATATGATTATAATGGGCCTGGAGAG
>NW_025750259.1:0-10000 GCF_021184085.1 Oncorhynchus gorbuscha | reverse complement strand
ACTAGAGAGTGTACTAGACAGTGTACTAGACAGTGTACTAGATAGTGTATTAGACAGTGTAATAGACAGTGTACTAGAGAGTGTACTAGACAGTGTGTGTGTGCGTGCGTGTGTGTCCTGTTTGTCTCACCTGTAGTTTCTCCTCCAGGGCAGCGGTGGCGCTGTCTCCACTGTTCTCATCCACCACCACCACCATGTGTGTCAGAGAGTTGACACGCACCTGCTCCAACTCTAGGTCCTCCTGCAACAGCTACAATAGGCATGATAATTAGGTTGAGTCTAGTAGGGACAAAATGGCAGGAAATGGCCCAAAATTGAAGGAAATGGAAATATACTATCTGAAGTGATCAAAATGTAAATGTTGATGATTATTTCACTAGGATGTGCTGTAATGAACATGACCCTGAAAGGACCCCAGCCCTGCAGGTAGCTAGATAGTAGTTGACCTACTTTGTGTTCCTCTACTTGGTGTTTAACATCCTCCAGGTCTGGCCCCATAGACTGAGCCCCCATCCTCTTGATCCGTCCCTCTGTCAGCTCCAACCAATCAGTGAGCTGCTTCAACTGCTGGTGCTGAAGGTCCATCAACACCTCGTGGAGTCTGGGGGAGGAGGATGAGAGGAGAGGAGAGGAGAGGAGAGGAGAGAGAGGAGAGGAGAAGAGAAGAGAAGGAGGGAGGAGAGGGGGAGTGGATAAGGGAGGGAGGAGGAGAGGAGGAGAGAGGAAAGAAGGAGAGAAGAGAGAGGAGAGGAGAGGAGAGGAGAGGAGAGGAAAGAAGGAGAGAAGAGAGGGGAGAGGAGAGGAGAGGAAAGAAGGAGAGAAGAGAGAGGAGAGGAGAGGAGAGGAAAGAAGGAGAGAATAGAGGGGAGAGGAGAGGAGAGGAAAGAAGGAGAGAAGAGAGGGGAGAGGAGAGGAGAGGAAAGGAAAGAAGGAGAGAAGAGAGGGGAGAGGAGAGGAGAGGAAAGAAGGAGAGAAGAGAGGGGAGGAGAGAAGAGGAGAGGAAAGAAGGAGAGAAGAGAGGGAGAGGAGAGGAGAGGGAGAGGAAAGAAGGAGAGAAGAGAGGGGGAGGGAGAGAAGAGAGGGGGAGGAGAGGAGAGGAGAGGAAAGAACGAGAGAAGAGAGGGAGAGGAGAGGAGAGGAAAGAAGGAGAGAAGAGAGGGGGGAGGAGTGGAGAGGAGAGGAAAGAAGGAGAGAAGAGAGGGGGGAGGAGAGAAGAGGAGATGGAGAGGAAGCGGAGAGGATAAGAGATGGAGGAGTAGAAGGGAAGAGAGGAGTAGGAGAGAGGAAGGAGAGGAGAAGGGAGGGAGGAGGAGAGGAGTAGAGGAGAAGAGAAGGAGGGAGGAGAGGGGGAGTGGAGACGGAAGGGAGGAGGAGAGGAGGAGAGTAGAGAAGAGGAGAAGAGAGAGAGGTGGAGAGGAGAAGAGGAGAGTAGAGTAGAGGAGAAGATCGGGAAGATGAGAGGAAAAGAGGAGAGGAGAAAAGAGGGAGGAAGAGAAGGGGAGGAGGAGAGACTGAGCAAAGAGGGCAGGGGGCTATTGAGTACAGCTAGATCCTAGTTAGACACCTCATAGAGAGCTGCAGCTCAGGTCTATTCAAAACATAATATTACCTTCAAGGACATAGATACATATTTCTCACCCAGAGAGACATGCTGGATTTCAGGGGAATTTGTGTTTGTTTGTGTGTGTGTATGTGCGTGTGTGTGTGTGTGCAAATGTATGTGTGTGTATGTGTGTGTGCTTGTGTGTGGGTGGGTACATGCACAAGTCTGTGTGTGTTCACAATCGAGAGAATCCTGTCGCACAATCGAGAGCATCCAGTCAGGCTGTATCACCGCCTGGTACGGCAACTGCTCCGCCCACAACCGTAAAGCTCTCCAGAGGGTAGTGAGGTCTGCACAACGCATCACCGGGGGCAAACTACCTGCCCTCCAGGACACCTACACCACCCGATGTCACAGGAAGGCCATAAAGATCATCAAGGACAACAACCACCCGAGCCACTGCCTGTTCACCCCGCTATCATCCAGAAGGCGAGGTCAGTACAGGTGCATCAAAGCTGGGACCGAGAGACTGAAAAACAGCTTCTATCTCAAGGCCATCAGACTGTTAAACAGCATCACTAACATTGAGTGGCTGCTGCCAACACACTGACTCAACTCTCTGGCCACTTTAGTAATTAAAAATTGGATGTAATAAATGCATCACTAGTCACTTTAAACAATGGCACTTTATATAACATTTACATATCCTACATTACTCATCTCATACATCTCATACATTACTCATCTCATACATCTCATACATTACTCATCTCATACATCTCATACATTACTCATCTCATCTCATACATTACTCATCTCATACATCTCATACATTACTCATCTCATCTCATACATCTCATACATTACTCATCTCATACATCTCATACATTACTCATCTCATCTCATACATCTCATACATTACTCATCTCATACATCTCATACATTACTCATCTCATACATCTCATACATTACTCATCTCATACATCTCATACATTACTCATCTCATACATCTCATACATTACTCATCTCATACATCTCATACATTACTCATCTCATACATCTCATACATTACTCATCTCATACATCTCATACATTACTCATCTCATCTCATACTCATTACATCATAAAGTGTGGTCTATACCATCTACTGCATCTTGCCTATGCTGCGCGGCCATCGCTCATCCATATATTTATATGTACATATCCTCATTCATTCCTTTACACTTGTGTGTATATTAGGTAGTTGTTGTGAAATTGTTAGATTACTTGTTGGATATTACAGCAAGGTCGGAACTAGAAGCACAAGCATTTCACTACACTCACATTAACATCTGCTAAACATGTGTATGTGACCGATAAAATAGATTTGATTTGTGTGTTTCTGCCTGCGTGTCTGTGTACAGTATGGTCAGGGTTGGGTAGGTTACTTTCTACATGTAATCTGTTACAGTTACTAGTCACAAAATTGTAGTCAGTAAAGTAACTTTTGGATGAACGTTTTGGTGTCTGGGCCAGTATTTTCACGTCCGGATGAAATGCATGCCCAAATTCAACTGCCTTCTACTCATCCCCTGAAGATAAGATATGCATATTATTAGTAGATTTGGATAGAAAACACTCTGAAGTTTCTAAAACTGTTTGAATCATGTCTGTGAGTATAACATAACTTATTTAGCAGGCGAAACCATTCAGATTTATTTTTTTGAGGTCACTCTCTCTTCAATGGGTTTTCATCGGGAATCCAGATTTCTAAGGGACCTTCTTGCAGTTCCTATCGCTCCCACTGGATGTCACCAGTCTTTAGAAATTGGTTGAGGTTTTTCCTTTGTGTAATGAAGAAGTACTTCAAAAATACCTAAAGTTGTATTACAAAAGTAGTTTGAAATGTTTTGGCAAAGTTTCCAGGTAACTTTTGAGATATTTTGTAGTGACGTTGCGTAAGTTGGAACCGGTGTTTTTCTGGATCAAACGTGCCAAATAAATGTACATTTTGGATATATATGGACGGAATTAATCGAACAAAATGACCATTTGTGATGTTTATGGGACATATTGGAGTGCCAACAGAAGAAGCTCGTCAAAGGTAAGGCATGATTTATAATTTTATTTCTGCGTTTGTGTCGCGCGTTCAGGGTTGAAATATGCTTCTGTCTCTTTGTTTACAGAGGTGCTATCCTCAGGTAATAGCATAGTTTGCTTTCGCCGAAAAACCTTTTTGAAATCTGACATGTTGGCTGGACTCACAACACGCGTAGCTTTAATTTGGTGTCTTTCATGTGTGATTTCATGAAAGTTCGATTTTATAGTAATTTATTTGAATTTGGTGCTCTGCATTCTCTCACTTATTACTGATATCCATATCGCCCATTGAGCTACACCACTACTGTCATCCTGACCCGTCATCCTGATCTGTCATCCTGACCCGTCATCCTGACCCGTCATCCTGACCTGTCATCCTGTTTATTCAAGTTGGATCATCTTAGGATGCCGACAGCAGTCGTACCATTGGAAGACATAACTTGGACTGTAGCCTACAAAAACCTATTCCTGCTCTTTCCCCACAATCCATCAAACACATTTGGTGTGTCGTCATAGTGATGTGGAACAAACTGAAACGGCCTTTTTTCAATGTGGATTTGAATGTCGCTGAGAAAACAGACATGTCATAAAGAATTGTTTCACAAACATCCTCTTTGAATTTAAATTGTGATCTGAGAAGTAATCATCAAATTACCAGAAGACATTACCAGCAGCCATGACCAGTAGACATTACCAGCAGACATTACCAGTAGACATTACCAGCAGACATTACCAGCAGCCATTACCAGTAGACATTACCAGCAGCCATTACCAGTAGACATTACCAGCAGACATTACCAGCAGCCATTACCAGTAGACATTACCAGCAGCCATTACCAGTAGACATTACCAGCAGACATTACCAGCAGCCATTACCAGTAGACATTACCAGCAGACATTACCAGCAGCCATTACCAGCAGACATTACCAGTAGACATTACCAGCAGTCATTACCAGTAGACATTACCAGTATACATTGCCAGCAGACATTACCAGTAGACATTACCAGCAGCCATTACCAGTAGACATTACCAGCAGACATTACCAGCAGCCATTACCAGCAGACATTACCAGTAGACATTACCAGCAGACATTACCAGTAGACATTACCAGTATACATTACCAGCAGAAATTACCAGTAGACATTACCAGTATACATTACCAGCAGACATTACCAGTATACATTACCAGTAGACATTACCAGCAGACATTACCAGTAGACATTACCAGTAGACATTACCAGCAGACATTACCAGCAGACATTACCAGCAGACATTACCAGTATACATTACCAGTAGACATTACCAGCAGACATTACCAGTAGACATTACCAGTATACATTACCAGCAGACATTACCAGTAGACATTACAGTAGACATTACCAGCAGACATTACCAGCAGACATTTAGCAGACGCAGACATTACCAGCAGACATTACCAGAGCGACAGACATTACCAGTAGACATTACCAGCAGACATTACCAGCAGACATTACCAGTAGACATTACCAGTAGACATTACCAGCAGACATTACCAGCAGACATAACCAAGAGGGAGGCAGGTGATAATCACCCTAATGTAGGTTTGGTCCATAGGTTCTCTGCCTGTCTGTCTGTGTGTGTGTGTGTGTTTGAGTGTCTGTGTGTGTGTGTGTGTGTGTGCGTGCGTTCGTGCGTGCGTCCGTCCATCCATCCATCCATCCATCCATCCATCCATCCATCCATCCATCCATCCATCCATCCATCCATCCATGTGTGTGTGTCCTACCTGCTCTGTTTCTCCATGCTAGCCACTCTGAGGTGTTCCCAGCGGGAGTTGAGGAGGTTCATCTGCTCCCTGACCTCTTTCTCCTCCTCCTCCGTTAAATGACCCTCACCCAGGAGGGCACTGCCGGCACGCAGCACCCTGCCCACACTGCCCTGGTGGGACGTCAGCTCACCATGTAGCCCTGAGAGGACACAGGCAGGAAGGGACGTACACACACACACACACAACACACACACACACACACACACACACACACACACACACACACACACACACACACACACACACACACACACACACACACACACACACACACACACACACACACACACACACACACAGGGACACACACACACAGGGACACACACAGCAGACACAGACACAGATACAGACACACAGACACCCAGGTTATAGTATATAATGAACACAGTACATGACACAGGCACAGACACAGTACATGTTATAGTATATAATGAACACCCAGTACATGTTATAGTATATAATGAACACAGTACATGTTATAGTATAAAATGGTACAGTACATGTTATAGTATATAATGAACACCCAGTACATGTTATAGTATATAATGAACACCCAGTACATGTTATAGTATATAATGAACACCCAGTACATGTTATAGTATATAATGAACACCCAGTACATGTTATAGTATATAATGAACACACAGTACATGTTATAGTATATAATGAACACCCAGTACATGTTATAGTATATAATGAACACCCAGTACATGTTATAGTATATAATGAACACCCAGTACATGTTATAGTATATAATGAACACCCAGTACATGTTATAGTATATAATGAACACCCAGTACATGTTATAGTATATAATGAACACCCAGTACATGTTATAGTATATAATGAACACAGTACATGTTATAGTATATAATGAACACCCAGTACATGTTATAGTATATAATGAACACACACAGCATGTTATAGTATATAATGAACACCCAGTACATGTTATAGTATATAATGAACACACAGTACATGTTATAGTATATAATGAACACCCAGTACATGTTATAGTATATAATGAACACCCCAGTACATGTTATAGTATATAATGAACACCCAGTACATGTTATAGTATATAATGAACACCCAGTACATGTTATAGTATATAATGAACACCCAGTACATGTTATAGTATATAATGAACACCCAGTACATGTTATAGTATATAATGAACACCCAGTACATGTTATAGTATATAATGAACAGTACATGTTATAGTATATAATGAACAGTACATGTTATAGTATATAATGAACACAGTACATGTTATAGTATATAATGAACACCCAGTACATGTTATAGTATATAATGAACACACCAGTACATGTTATAGTATATAATGAACACCCAGTACATGTTATAGTAGTATAAATGAACACCCAGTACATGTTATAGTATATAATGAACACCCAGTACATGTTATCGTATATAATGAACACCCAGTACATGTTATAGTATATAATGAACACCCAGTACATGTTATAGTATATAATGAACACCCAGTACATGTTATAGTATATAATGAACACCCAGTACATGTTATAGTATATAATGAACACCCAGTACATGTTATAGTATATAATGAACACCCAGTACATGTTATAGTATATAATGAACACCCAGTACATGTTATAGTATATAATGAACACCCAGTACATGTTATAGTATATAATGAACACACAGTACATGTTACAGTATATAATGAACACACAGTACATGTTATAGTATATAATGAACACACAGTACATGTTATAGTATATAATGAACACACAGTACATGTTATAGTATATAATGAACACCCAGTACATGTTATAGTATATAATGAACACACAGTACATGTTATAGTATATAATGAACACCCAGTACATGTTATAGTATATAATGAACACACAGTACATGTTATAGTATATAATGAACACCCAGTACATGTTATAGTATATAATGAACACACAGTACATGTTATAGTATATAATGAACACCCAGTACATGTTATAGTATATAATGAACACCCAGTACATGTTATAGTATATAATGAACACACAGGGGGAAACCCAGGTTTTCCACCTGAACAGATATTCCCTTCATCTTTCCTTTCTTCTTCCATTGTGTTGTTATTCATTATTAAACACTAAACTACCCTTGGCCTTTTTAGACATTTTGTTGTTTAAAAGCCTGAAGTTAAAATTGATTCAACTGAGATGTTTTGTCACTGGCTTACACACAATTACACACAATACCCCATAATGTCAAAGTTGAAATGCCTTGAGTCAACAAGTATTCAACCCCTTTGTTATGAAAAGCTGAAATAAGTTCAGGAGGAAAAAAATGTGCTTAGCAAGTCACATAATAAGTTACATGGACTCTGTGTGCAATAACAGTGTTTAACATGATGTTTGAATGACTACCTCATCTCTGTACTCCACACATACAATTATCTGTAAGTTCCCTCATCTCTGTACTCCACACATACAATTATCTGTAAGTTCCCTCATCTCTGTACTCCACACATACAATTATCTGTAAGTTCCCTCATCTCTGTACTCCACACATACAATTATCTATAAGTTCCCTCATCTCTGTACTCCACACATACAATTATCTGTAAGTTCCCTCATCTCTACCTCCCACACATACAATTATCTGTAAGTTCCCTCATCTCTGTACTCCACACATACAATTATCTGTAAGTTCCCTCATCTCTGTACTCCACATACAATTATCTGTAAGTTCCCTCATCTCTGTACTCCACACATACAATTATCTGTAAGTTCCTCATCTCTGTACTCCACATACAATTATCTGTAAGTTCCCTCATCTCTGTACTCCACACATACAATTATCTGTAAGTTCCCTCATCTCTGTACTCCACACATACAATTATCTATAAGTTCCCTCATCTCTGTACTCCACACATACAATTATCTGTAAGTTAGTTAGGTTAGACTACTGCAATGCTCTATTTTCCGGCTACCCGGATAAAGCACTAAATAAACTTCAGTTAAAAGTAAATATCGGCTGCTAGAATCCTGACGCCAGAACCAAAAACTTCTGATCATATTATCTAGTGCTAGCCTCTCTACACTGGCTTCCTGTCAAAGCAAGGGCTGATTTCAAGGTTTTACTGCTAACCTACAAAGCATTACATGGGCTTGCTCCTACCTACCTCTCTGATTTGGTCCTGCCGTACATACCTATACGTACGCTACGGTCACAAGACGCAGGCCTCCTAATTGTCCCTAGAATTTCTAAGCAAACAGCTGGAGGCAGGGCTTTCTCCTATAGAGCTCCATTTTTATGGAACGGTCTGCCTACCCATGTCAGAGACGCAAACTCGGTCTCAACCTTTAAGTCTTTACTGAAGACTCATCTCTTCAGTGGGTCATATGATTGAGTGTAGTCTGGCCCAGGAGTGGGAAGGTGAACGGAAAGGCTCTGGAGCAACGAACCGCCCTTGCTGTCTCTGCCTGGCCGGTTCCCCTTTTCCACTGGGATTCTCTGCCTCTAACCCTGTTACGGGGGCTGAGTCACTGGCTTGCTGGGGCTCTCTCGTGCCGTCCCTGGGGGGTGCGTCACCTGGGTGGGTTGATTCACTGTTGTGGTCGGCCTGTCTGGGTTTCCCCCCTTTGGGTTGTACCGTGTCGGAGATCTTTGTGGGCTATACTCGGCCTTGTCTCAGGATGGTAAGTTGGTGGTTGTAGATTTCCTCTAGTGGTGTGGGGGCTGTGCTTTGGCAAAGTGGGTGGGGTTATATCCTTCCTGTTTGGCCCTGTCCGGGGTGTCCTCGGATGGGGCCACAGTGTCTCCTGACCCCTCCTGTCTCAGCCTCCAGTATTTATGCTGCAGTAGTTTATGTGTCGGGGGCTAGGGTCAGTTTGTTTATCTGGAGTACTTCTCCTGTCCTATTCGGTGTCCTGTGTAAATCTAAGTGTGCGTTCTCTAATTCTCTCCTTCTCTCCTTCTTTCTCTCTCTCGGAGGACCTGAGCCCTAGAACCATGCCCCAGGACTACCTGACATGATGACTCCTTGCTGTCCCCAGTCCACCTGGCCATGCTGCTGCTCCAGTTTCAACTGGCCTGGGCCCTAGGACCATGTCCCAGGACTACCTGACATGAGGACTCCTTGCTGTCCCCAGTCCACCTGGCCATGCTCCTGCTCCAGTTTCAACTGACCTGAGCCCTAGGACCGTGCCCCAGGACTACCTGACATGATGGCCTTGCTGTCCCCAGTCCACCTGACTGTGCTGCTGCTCCAGTTTCAACTGTTCTGCCTTGTTATTATTTGACCATGCTGGTCATTTATGAACATTTGAACATCTTGGTCATTTCTGTTATAATCTCCACCCGGCACAGCCAGAAGAGGACTGGCCACCCCACATAGCCGGTTCCTTCTAGGTTTCTTCCTAGGTTTTGGCCTTTCTAGGGAGTTTTTCCTAGCCACCGTGCTTTTACACCTGCATTGTTTGCTGTTTGGGGTTTTAGGCTGGGTTTCTGTACAGCACTTTGAGATATCAGCTGATGTACGAAGGGCTATATAAATAAATTTGATTTGATTTGATTTGATTT
>NW_025750258.1:0-20006 GCF_021184085.1 Oncorhynchus gorbuscha | reverse complement strand
GGTTCTTTCCCTCTTTCTATCCCTCTCTCTCCCCCTCCCTCTCTCACTCTCTCGCTCTCTCTTCTCTCTATCGTTCCGTTCCTGCTCCCAGCTGTTCCTATTCCCCTAATCATCATTTAGTCTTCCCACACCTGTTCCCGATCCTTTCCCCTGATTAGAGTCCCTATTTATTCCTTTGTGTTCCGTTCCTGTCCCCGTCGGTTCCTTGTTTAGTATTCACCATGCTGTGATTGCGTTTCGCCCTGTCCTGTCGTGTTTTTGCTGTGATTGTGTATCGCCCTGTCCTGTCGTGTTTTGCCTTCATCAGATGCTGCATGTGAGCAGGTGTCTCTGTCAACTACGGCCTGCGCCTACCCGAGGCGACCTGCAGTCTGTGGCCGCTTCTCCTGTTATTCCCCTCTACAGACTAGAGGATTTCTGTTATTCCCTGTTTGGACTTGAATAAACTCTGTTTCTGTTAAGTCGCTTTTGGGTCCTCTTTCACCTGCATGACAGAAGGAACCGACCAAGGAATGGACCCAGCGACTTCAGACGCTCGTTACACTGCCGTCGAGATCCAGGAGCCATGCTCGGCAGACACGAGCAGGAATTGTCTGCTGCTCGCCATGCCGTGGAGAACCTGGCCGCTCAGGTTTCCGACCTCTCTGGACAGTTCCAGAGTCTACGTCTCGTGCCACCTGTTACTTCCTGGCCTGCCGAGCCTCCAGAACCTAGGGTTAATAACCCACCTTGCTACTCCGGGCAGCCCACTGAGTGCCGCTCCTTTCTCACGCAGTGTGAGATTGTGTTCTCTCTCCAACCCAACACATACTCTAGAGAGAGAGCTCGGGTTGCTTACGTCATTTCACTCCTTACTGGCCGGGCTCGAGAATGGGGCACAGCTATCTGGGAGGCAAGGGCTGATTGCTCTAACAAGTTCCAGAACTTTAAAGAGGAGATGATTCGGGTTTTTGACCGTTCAGTTTTTGGTGGGGAGGCTTCTAGGGCCCTGGCTTCCTTATGCCAAGGTGAACGGTCCATAACGGATTATTCTATTGAGTTTCGCACTCTTGCTGCCTCTAGTGAGTGGAACGAGCCGGCGCTGCTCGCTCGTTTTCTGGAGGGACTCCACGCAGTGGTTAAGGATGAGATTCTCTCCCGGGAGGTTCCTTCAGATGTGGACTCTTTGATTGCTCTCGCCATCCGCATAGAACGACGGGTAGATCTTCGTCACCGGGCTCGTGGAAGAGAGCTCGCATCAACGGTGTTTCCCTGCTCCGCATCGCAACCATCTCCCTCCTCTGGCTTTGAGACTGAGCCCATGCAGCTGGGAGGATTCGCATCTCGACTAAGGAGAGGAACGGAGGATCACCAACCGCCTGTGCCTCTATTGCGGAGTTGCTGGACATTTTGTTAATTCATGTCCAGTAAAAGCCAGAGCTCATCTGTAAGCGGAGGGCTACAGGTGAGCGCAACTACTCAAGTCTCTCCATCAAAGTCCTGTACTACTTTGTCGGTCCATCTACGCTGGACCGGTTCGGGGTGCTACATGTAGTGCCTTGATAGACTCTGGGGCTGAGGGTTGTTTCATGGACGAAGCATGGGTTCGGAAACATGACATTCCTTTCAGAGAGTTAGAGAAGCCTACGCCCATGTTCGCCTTAGATGGTAGTCATCTTCCCAGTATCAGATTTGAGACACTACCTTTAACCCTCACAGTATCTGGTAACCACAGTGAGACTATTTCTTTTTTGATTTTCCGTTCACCGTTTACACCTGTTGTTTTGGGTCATCCCTGGCTAGTATGTCATAATCCTTCTATTAATTGGTCTAGTAATTCTATCCTATCCTGGAACGTTTCTTGTCATGTGAAGTGTTTAATGTCTGCCATCCCTCCCGTTTCTTCTGTCCCTACTTCTCAGGAGGAACCTGGCGATTTGACAGGAGTGCCGGAGGAATATCATGATCTGCGCACGGTCTTCAGTCGGTCCCGAGCCAACTCCCTTCCTCCTCACCGGTCGTATGATTGTAGTATTGATCTCCTTCCGGGGACCACTCCTCCTCGAGGTAGACTATACTCTCTGTCGGCTCCCGAACGTAAGGCTCTCGAGGATTATTTGTCTGTGTCTCTTGACGCCGGTACCATAGTGCCTTCTTCTTCTCCGGCCGGGGCGGGGTTCTTTTTGTTAAGAAGAAGGACGGTACTCTGCGCCCCTGCGTGGATTATCGAGGGCTGAATGACATAACGGTTAAGAATCGTTATCCGCTTCCTTATGTCATCAGCCTTCGAGATTCTGCAGGGAGCCAGGTGCTTTACTAAGTTGGACCTTCGTAACGCTTACCATCTCGTGCGCATCAGAGAGGGGGACGAGTGGAAAACGGCGTTTAACACTCCGTTAGGGCATTTTGAGTACCGGGTTCTGCCGTTCGGTCTCGCCAATGCGCCAGCTGTTTTTCAGGCATTAGTTAATGATGTTCTGAGAGACATGCTGAACATTTTTGTTTTTGTCTATCTTGACGATATTCTGATTTTTTCTCCGTCACTCGAGATTCATGTTCAGCACGTTCGACGTGTTCTACAGCGCCTTTTAGAGAATTGTCTCTACGTAAAGGCTGAGAAGTGCTCTTTTCATGTCTCCTCCGTTACTTTTCTCGGTTCCGTTATTTCCGCTGAAGGCATTCAGATGGATTCCGCTAAGGTCCAAGCTGTCAGTGATTGGCCCGTTCCAAGGTCACGTGTCGAGTTGCAGCGCTTTTTAGGTTTCGCTAATTTCTATCGGCGTTTCATTCGTAATTTCGGTCAAGTTGCTGCCCCTCTCACAGCTCTTACTTCTGTCAAGACGTGTTTTAAGTGGTCCGGTTCCGCCCAGGAGCTTTTGATCTTCTAAAAGAACGTTTTACGTCCGCTCCTATCCTCGTTACTCCTGACGTCACTAGACAATTCATTGTCGAGGTTGACGCTTCAGAGGTAGGCGTGGGAGCCATTCTATCCCAGCGCTTCCAGTCTGACGATAAGGTTCATCCTTGCGCTTATTTTTCTCATCGCCTGTCGCCATCTGAGCGCAACTATGATGTGGGTAACCGTGAACTGCTCGCCATCCGCTTAGCCCTAGGCGAATGGCGACAGTGGTTGGAGGGGCGACCGTTCCTTTGTCGTTTGGACAGACCATAAGAACCTTGAGTACATCCGTTCTGCCAAACGACTTAATGCCCGTCAAGCTCGTTGGGCGTTGTTTTTCGCTCGTTTCGAGTTTGTGATTTCTTACCGTCCGGGTAGCAAGAACACCAAGCCTGATGCCTTATCCCGTCTGTTTAGTTCTTCTGTGGCTTCTACTGATCCCGAGGGGATTCTTCCTTATGGGCGTGTTGTCGGGTTAACAGTCTGGGAATTGAAAGACAGGTTAAGCAAGCACTCACGCACACTGCGTCGCCGCACGCTTGTCCTAGTAACCTCCTTTTCGTTCCTGTTTCCACTCGTCTGGCTGTTCTTCAGTGGGCTCACTCTGCCAAGTTAGCTGGTCATCCCGGTGTTCGAGGCACTCTTGCGTCTATTCGCCAGCGCTTTTGGTGGCCGACTCAGGAGCGTGACACGCGCCGTTTCGTGGCTGCTTGTTCGGACTGCGCGCAGACTAAGTCGGGTAACTCTCCTCCTGCCGGTCGTCTCAGACCGCTCCCCATTCCTTCTCGACCATGGTCTCACATTGCCTTAGACTTCATTACCGGTCTGCCTTTGTCTGCGGGGAAGACTGTGATTCTGACGGTTGTCGATAGGTTCTCTAAGGCGGCACATTTCATTCCCCTCGCTAAACTTCCTTCCGCTAAGGAGACGGCACAAATCATTATTGAGAATGTATTCAGAATTCATGGCCTCCCGTTAGACGCCGTTTCAGACAGAGGCCCGCAATTCACGTCACAGTTTTGGAGGGAGTTCTGTCGTTTGATTGGTGCGTCCGTCAGTCTCTCTTCCGGGTTTCATCCCCAGTCTAACGGTCAAGCAGAGAGGGCCAATCAGACGATTGGTCGCATACTACGCAGCCTTTCTTTCAGAAACCCTCGTCTTGGGCAGAACAGCTCCCCTGGGCAGAATACGCTCACAATTCGCTTCCTTTGTCTGCTACCGGGTTATCTCCGTTTCAGAGTAGTCTGGGTTACCAGCCTCCTCTGTTCTCATCCCAGCTTGCCGAGTCCAGCGTTCCCTCCGCTCAAGCGTTTGTCCAACGTTGTGAGCGCACCTGGAGGAGGGTGAGGTCTGCACTTTGCCGTTACAGGGCACAGACGGTGAGAGCCGCCAATAAACGCAGGATTAAGAGTCCAAGGTATTGTTGCGGCCAGAGAGTGTGGCTTTCCACTCGCAACCTTCCTCTTACGACAGCTTCTCGTAAGTTGACTCCGCGGTTCATTGGTCCGTTCCGTGTCTCCCAGGTCGTCAATCCTGTCGCTGTGCGACTGCTTCTTCCGCGACATCTTCGTCGCGTCCATCCTGTCTTCCATGTCTCCTGTGTTAAGCCCTTTCTTCGCACCCCGTTCGTCTTCCCCCCCCTCCCGTCCTTGTCGAGAGCGCACCTATTTACAAGGTACATAAGATCATGGACATGCGTTCTCGGGGACGGGGTCACCAATACTTAGTGGATTGGGAGGGTTACGGTCCTGAGGAGAGGAGTTGGGTTCCGTCTCGGGACGTGCTGGACCGTTCACTCATCGATGATTTCCTCCGTTGCCGCCAGGATTCCTCCTCGAGTGCGCCAGGAGGCGCTCGGTGAGTGGGGGGTACTGTCATGTTTGTCATTTATTATCATGTCTTGTCCCTGTGCTCCCCATTCTATTCGTTTCCCTCTGCTGGTCTTATTTGGTTCTTTCCCTCTTTCTATCCCTCTCTCTCCCCTCCCTCTCTCACTCTCTCGCTCTCTCTTCTCTCTATCGTTCCGTTCCTGCTCCCAGCTGTTCCTATTCCCTAATCATCATTTAGTCTTCCCACACCTGTTCCCGATCCTTTCCCTGATTAGAGTCCCTATTTATTCCTTTGTGTTCCGTTCCTGTCCCGTCGGTTCCTTGTTTAGTATTCACCATGCTGTGATTGCGTTTCGCCCTGTCCTGTCGTGTTTTTGCTGTGATTGTGTATCGCCCTGTCCTGTCGTGTTTTTTGCCTTCATCAGATGCTGCATGTGAGCAGGTGTCTCTGTCAACTACGGCCTGCGCCTACCCGAAGCGACCTGCAGTCTGTGGCCGCTTCTCCTGTTATTCCCCTCTACAGACTAGAGGATTTCTGTTATTCCCTGTTTGGACTTGAATAAACTCTGTTTCTGTTAAGTCGCTTTTGGGTCCTCTTTCACCTGCATGACATCAATGGTAAACAACCCCATAAACCTACAAAACCCCTAGACAGTACAAAACACATACATCACCCATGTCACACCCTGACCTAATCAAAATACACTGCTCAAAAAAATTAAGGGAACACTAAAATAACACATCCTACATCTGAATGAATAAAATATTCTTATTAAATACTTTTTTCTTGACATAGTTGAATGTGCTGACAACAAAATCACACAAATATTATCAATGGAAATCAAATTTATCAACCCATGGAGTCACACTCAAAATCAAAGTGGAAAACCACACTACAGGCTGATCCAACTTTGATGTAATGTCCTTAAAACAAGTCAAAATGAGGCTCAGTAGTGTGTGTGGCCTCCACGTGCCTGTATGACCTCCCTACAATGCCTGGGCATGCTCCTGATGAGGTGGCGGATGGTCTCCTGAGGGATCTCCTCCCAGACCTGGACTAAAGCATCCGCAAACTCCTGGACAGTCTGTGGTGCAGCGTGGCGTTGGTGGATGGAGCAAGACATGCCTTCCTCTGGCAGGAACTGCTGACACACTCCAGCCACATGAGGTCTAGCATTGTCTTGCAGTAGGAGGAATCCAGGGCCAACCACACCAGCATATGGTCTCACAAGGGGTCTGAGGATCTCATCTCGGTACCTAATGACAGTCAGGCTACCTCTGGCGAGCACATGGAGGGCTGTGCGGCCCCCCAAAGAAATGCCACCCCACACCATGACTGACCCACCACCACACCGGTCATGCTGGAGGATGTTGCAGGCAGCAGAACGTTCTCCACGGCATCTCCAGACTGTCACGTCTGTCACATGTGCTCAGTGTGAAACTGCTTTCATCTGTGAAGAGCACAGGGCGCCAGTGCAAATCTTGGTGTTCTCTGGCAAATGCCAAACGTCCTGCACGGTGTTTGGCTGTAAGCACAACCCCCACCTGTGGACGTCGGACCCTCATACCACCCTCATGGAGTCTGTTTCTGACCGTTTGAGCAGACATGCACATTTGTGGCCTGCTGGAGGTCATTTTGCAGGGCTCTGGCAGTGCTCCTCCTTGCACAAAGGCGGAGGTTTTTTAATATTTTTTTTTATTTCACCTTTATTTAACCAGGTAGGCTAGTTGAGAACAAGTTCTCATTTGCAACTGTGACCTGGCCAAAATAAAGCATAGCAGTGTGAACAGACAACACAGAGTTACACATGGAGTAAACAATTAACAAGTCAATAACACAGTAGGAAAAAAAATGGGCAGTCTATATACAATGTGTGCAAAAGGCATGAGGAGGTAGGCGAATAATACAATTTTGCAGATTAACACTGGAGTGATAAATGATCAGATGGTCATGTACAGGTAGAGATATTGGTGTGCAAAAGAGCAGAAAAGTAAATAAATAAAAAACAGTATAAAAACAGTATGGGGATGAGGTAGGTGAAAATGGGTGGGCTATTTACCAATAGACTATGTACAGCTGCAGCGATCGGTTAGCTGCTCGGATAGCTGATGTTTGAAGTTGGTGAGGGAGATAAAAGTCTCCAACTTCAGTGATTTTTGCAGTTCGTTCCAGTCACAGGCAGCAGAGTACTGGAACGAAAGGCGGCCAAATGAGGTGTTGGCTTTAGGGATGATCAGTGAGATACACCTGCTGGAGCGCGTGCTACGGATGGGTGTTGCCATCGTGACCAGTGAACTGAGATAAGGCGGAGCTTTACCTAGCATGGACTTGTAGATGACCTGGAGCCAGTGGGTCTGGCGACGAATATGTAGTGAGGGCCAGCCGACTAGAGCATACAAGTCGCAGTGGTGGGTGGTATAAGGTGCTTTAGTGACAAAACGGATGGCACTGTGATAGACTGCATCCAGTTTGCTGAGTAGAGTGTTGGAAGCCATTTTGTAGATGACATCGCTGAAGTCGGGGATCGGTAGGATAGTCAGTTTTACTAGGGTAAGCTTGGCGGCATGAGTGAAGGAGGCTTTGTTGCGGAATAGAAAGCCGACTCTTGATTTGATTTTCGATTGGAGATGTTTGATGTGAGTCTGGAAGGAGAGTTTGCAGTCTAGCCAGACACCTAGGTACTTATAGGTGTCCACATATTCAAGGTCGGAACCATCCAGGGTGGTGATGCTAGTCGGGCATGTGGGTGCAGGCAGCGATCGGTTGAAAAGCATGCATTTGGTTTTACTCGCGTTTAAGAGCAGTTGGAGGCCACGGAAGGAGTGCTGTATGGCATTGAAGCTCGTTTGGAGGTTAGATAGCACAGTGTCCAATGACGGGCCAAAAGTATATAGAATGGTGTCGTCTGCGTAGAGGTGGATCAGGGAATCGCCCGCAGCAAGAGCAACATCATTGATATATACAGAGAAAAGAGTCGGCCCGAGAATTGAACCCTGTGGCACCCCCACAGAGACTGCCAGCATGCCCTCTGATTTGACACACTGAACTCTGTCTGCAAAGTAATTGGTGAACCAGGCACGGCAGTCATCCGAAAAACCGAGGCTATTGAGTCTGCCGATAAGAATATGGTGATTGACAGAGTCGAAAGCCTTGGCGAGGTCGATGAAGACGGCTGCACAGTACTGTCTTTTATCGATGGCGGTTATGATATCGTTTAGTACCTTGAGTGTAGCTGAGGTGCACCCGTGACCGGCTCGGAAACCAGATTGCACAGCGGAGAAGGTACGGTGGGATTCGAGATGGTCAGTGACCTGTTTGTTGACTTGGCTTTCGAAGACCTTAGATAGACAGGGCAGGATGGATATAGGTCTATAACAGTTTGGGTCCAGGGTGTCTCCCTCTTTGAAGAGGGGGATGACTGCGGCAGCTTTCCAATCCTTGGGGATCTCAGACGATATGAAAGAGAGGTTGAACAGGCTGGTAATAGGGGTTGCGACAATGGCGGCAGATAGTTTCAGAAATAGAGGGTCCAGATTGTCAAGCCCAGCTGATTTGTACGGGTCCAGGTTTTGCAGCTCTTTCAGAACATCTGCTATCTGGATTTGTGTTTCTGGAGAGAGTAATTTTCAGAATTAGTAGTTCGAACTGTTTGGGTATGGACCTGGAAAGTATGACATTGTCATGCAGGTGATAGAGGACCCAAAAGCGATTTAACAGAAACAGAGTTTATTCAAGTCCAAACAGGGAATAACAGAAATCCTCTAGTCTGTAGAGGGGAATGACAAGAGAAGCGGCCACAGACTGCAGGTCGCTTCGGGTAGGCGCAGGCCGTAGTAGACAGAGACACCTGCTCACACGCAGCATCTGATGAAGGCAAAAAACACGACAGGACAGGGCGAAACACAATCACAGCATGGTGAATACAAAACAAGGAACCGACGGGACAGGAACGGAACACAAAGGAATAAATAGGGACTCTAATCAGGGGAAAGGATCGGGAACAGGTGTGGGAAGACTAAATGATGATTAGGGGAATAGGAACAGCTGGGAGCAGGAACGGAACGATAGAGAGAAGAGAGAGCGAGAGAGTGAGAGGGGAGGGGGAGAGAGAGGGATAGAAGGAGGAAAGAACCAAATAAGACCAGCAGAGGGAAACGAATAGAATGGGGAGCACAGGGACAAGACATGATAATAAATGACAAACATGACAGTACCCCCCACTCACCGAGCGCCTCCTGGCGCACTCGAGAGGAATCCTGGCGGCAACGGAGGAAATCATCGATGAGTGAACGGTCCAGCACGTCCCGAGACGGAACCCAACTCCTCTCCTCAGGACCGTAACCCTCCCAATCCACTAAGTATTGGTGACCCCGTCCCCGAGAACGCATGTCCATGATCTTATGTACCTTGTAAATAGGTGCGCTCTCGACAAGGACGGGAGGGGGAGGGAAGACGAACGGGGGTGCGAAGAAAGGGCTTAACACAGGAGACATGGAAGACAGGATGGACGCGACGAAGATGTCGCGGAAGAAGCAGTCGCACAGCGACAGGATTGACGACCTGGGAGACACGGAACGGACCAATGAACCGCGGAGTCAACTTACGAGAAGCTGTCGTAAGAGGAAGGTTGCGAGTGGAAAGCCACACTCTCTGGCCGCAACAATACCTTGGACTCTTAATCCTGCGTTTATTGGCGGCTCTCACCGTCTGTGCCCTGTAACGGCAAAGTGCAGACCTCACCCTCCTCCAGGTGCGCTCACAACGTTGGACAAACGCTTGAGCGGAGGGAACGCTGGACTCGGCAAGCTGGGATGAGAACAGAGGAGGCTGGTAACCCAGACTACTCTGAAACGGAGATAACCCGGTAGCAGACGAAGGAAGCGAATTGTGAGCGTATTCTGCCCAGGGGAGCTGTTCTGCCCAAGACGCAGGGTTTCTGAAAGAAAGGCTGCGTAGTATGCGACCAATCGTCTGATTGGCCCTCTCTGCTTGACCGTTAGACTGGGGATGAAACCCGGAAGAGAGACTGACGGACGCACCAATCAAACGACAGAACTCCCTCCAAAACTGTGACGTGAATTGCGGGCCTCTGTCTGAAACGGCGTCTAACGGGAGGCCATGAATTCTGAATACATTCTCAATAATGATTTGTGCCGTCTCCTTAGCGGAAGGAAGTTTAGCGAGGGGAATGAAATGTGCCGCCTTAGAGAACCTATCGACAACCGTCAGAATCACAGTCTTCCCCGCAGACAAAGGCAGACCGGTAATGAAGTCTAAGGCAATGTGAGACCATGGTCGAGAAGGAATGGGGAGCGGTCTGAGACGACCGGCAGGAGGAGAGTTACCCGACTTAGTCTGCGCGCAGTCCGAACAAGCAGCCACGAAACGGCGCGTGTCACGCTCCTGAGTCGGCCACCAAAAGCGCTGGCGAATAGACGCAAGAGTGCCTCGAACACCGGGATGACCAGCTAACTTGGCAGAGTGAGCCCACTGAAGAACAGCCAGACGAGTGGAAACAGGAACGAAAAGGAGGTTACTAGGACAAGCGCGGCGACGCAGTGTGCGTGAGTGCTTGCTTAACCTGTCTTTCAATTCCCCAGACTGTTAACCCGACAACACGCCCATAAGGAAGAATCCCCTCGGGATCAGTAGAAGCCACAGAAGAACTAAACAGACGGGATAAGGCATCAGGCTTGGTGTTCTTGCTACCCGGACGGTAAGAAATCACAAACTCGAAACGAGCGAAAAACAACGCCCAACGAGCTTGACGGGCATTAAGTCGTTTGGCAGAACGGATGTACTCAAGGTTCTTATGGTCTGTCCAAACGACAAAAGGAACGGTCGCCCCCTCCAACCACTGTCGCCATTCGCCTAGGGCTAAGCGGATGGCGAGCAGTTCACGGTTACCCACATCATAGTTGCGCTCAGATGGCGACAGGCGATGAGAAAAATAAGCGCAAGGATGAACCTTATCGTCAGACTGGAAGCGCTGGGATAGAATGGCTCCCACGCCTACCTCTGAAGCGTCAACCTCGACAATGAATTGTCTAGTGACGTCAGGAGTAACGAGGATAGGAGCGGACGTAAAACGTTCTTTTAGAAGATCAAAAGCTCCCTGGGCGGAACCGGACCACTTAAAACACGTCTTGACAGAAGTAAGAGCTGTGAGAGGGGCAGCAACTTGACCGAAATTACGAATGAAACGCCCGATAGAAATTAGCGAAACCTAAAAAGCGCTGCAACTCGACACGTGACCTTGGAACGGGCCAATCACTGACAGCTTGGACCTTAGCGGAATCCATCTGAATGCCTTCAGCGGAAATAACGGAACCGAGAAAAGTAACGGAGGAGACATGAAAAGAGCACTTCTCAGCCTTTACGTAGAGACAATTCTCTAAAAGGCGCTGTAGAACACGTCGAACGTGCTGAACATGAATCTCGAGTGACGGAGAAAAAATCAGGATATCGTCAAGATAGACAAAAACAAAAATGTTCAGCATGTCTCTCAGAACATCATTAACTAATGCCTGAAAAACAGCTGGCGCATTGGCGAGACCGAACGGCAGAACCCGGTACTCAAAATGCCCTAACGGAGTGTTAAACGCCGTTTTCCACTCGTCCCCCTCTCTGATGCGCACGAGATGGTAAGCGTTACGAAGGTCCAACTTAGTAAAGCACCTGGCTCCCTGCAGAATCTCGAAGGCTGATGACATAAGGGGAAGCGGATAACGATTCTTAACCGTTATGTCATTCAGCCCTCGATAATCCACGCAGGGGCGCAGAGTACCGTCCTTCTTCTTAACAAAAAAGAACCCCGCCCCGGCCGGAGAAGAAGAAGGCACTATGGTACCGGCGCCAAGAGACACAGACAAACAATCCCCGAGAGCCTTACGTTCGGGAGCCGACAGAGAGTACAGTCCACCTCGAGGAGGAGTGGTCCCCGGAAGGAGATCAATACTACAATCATACGACCGGTGAGGAGGAAGGGAGTTGGCTCGGGACCGACTGAAGACCGTGCGCAGATCATGATATTCCTCCGGCACTCCTGTCAAATCGCCAGGTTCCTCCTGAGAAGTAGGGACAGAAGAAACGGGAGGGATGGCAGACATTAAACACTTCACATGACAAGAAACGTTCCAGGATAGGATAGAATTACTAGACCAATTAATAGAAGGATTATGACATACTAGCCAGGGATGACCCAAAACAACAGGTGTAAACGGTGAACGGAAAATCAAAAAAGAAATAGTCTCACTGTGGTTACCAGATACTGTGAGAGTTAAAGGTAGTGTCTCAAATTTGATACTGGGAAGATGACTACCATCTAAGGCAAACATGGGCGTAGGCCTGTCTAACGGTCTGAAAGGAATGTTATGTTTCCGAACCCATGCTTCGTCCATGAAACAACCCTCAGCCCCAGAGTCAATCAAGGCACTGCATGTAGCACCCGAACCGGTCCAGCGTAGATGGACCGACATAGTAGTACAAGATCTAGATGAAGGGACCTGAGTAGTAGCGCTCACCAGTAGCCCTCCGCTTACTGATGGGCTCTGGCCTCCTACTGGACATGAATTAACAAAATGTCCAGCAACTCCGCAATAGAGGCACAGGCGGTTGGTGATCCTCCGTTCCCTCTCCTTAGTCGAGATGCGAATCCCTCCCAGCTGCATGGGCTCAGTCTCAAAGCCAGAGGAGGGAGATGGTTGCGATGCGGAGCAGGGAAACACCGTTGATGCGAGCTCTCTTCCACGAGCCCGGTGACGAAGATCTACCCGTCGTTCTATGCGGATGGCGAGAGCAATCAAAGAGTCCACATCTGATGGAACCTCCCGGGAGAGAATCTCATCCTTAACCACTGCGTGGAGTCCCTCCAGAAAACGAGCGAGCAGCGCCGGCTCGTTCCACTCACTAGAGGCAGCAAGAGTGCGAAACTCAATAGAATAATCCGTTATGGACCGTTCACCTTGGCATAAGGAAGCCAGGGCCCTAGAAGCCTCCCTACCAAAAACTGAACGGTCAAAAACCCGAATCATCTCCTCTTTAAAGTTCTGGAACTTGTTAGAGCAATCAGCCCTTGCCTCCCAGATAGCTGTGCCCCATTCTCGAGCCCGGCCAGTAAGGAGTGAAATGACGTAAGCAACCCGAGCTCTCTCTCTAGAGTATGTGTTGGGTTGGAGAGAGAACACAATCTCACACTGCGTGAGAAAGGAGCGGCACTCAGTGGGCTGCCCGGAGTAGCAAGGTGGGTTATTAACCCTAGGTTCTGGAGGCTCGGCAGGCCAGGAAGTAACAGGTGGCACGAGACGTAGACTCTGGAACTGTCCAGAGAGGTCGGAAACCTGAGCGGCCAGGTTCTCCACGGCATGGCGAGCAGCAGACAATTCCTGCTCGTGTCTGCCGAGCATGGCTCCTTGGATCTCGACGGCAGTGTAACGAGCGTCTGAAGTCGCTGGGTCCATTCCTTGGTCGGTTCCTTCTGTCATGCAGGTGATAGAGGACCCAAAAGCGATTTAACAGAAACAGAGTTTATTCAAGTCCAAACAGGGAATAACAGAAATCCTCTAGTCTGTAGAGGGGAATGACAAGAGAAGCGGCCACAGACTGCAGGTCGCTTCGGGTAGGCGCAGGCCGTAGTAGACAGAGACACCTGCTCACACGCAGCATCTGATGAAGGCAAAAAACACGACAGGACAGGGCGAAACACAATCACAGCATGGTGAATACAAAACAAGGAACCGACGGGACAGGAACGGAACACAAAGGAATAAATAGGGACTCTAATCAGGGGAAAGGATCGGGAACAGGTGTGGGAAGACTAAATGATGATTAGGGGAATAGGAACAGCTGGGAGCAGGAACGGAACGATAGAGAGAAGAGAGAGCGAGAGAGTGAGAGGGGGAGGGGGAGAGAGAGGGATAGAAGGAGGGAAAGAACCAAATAAGACCAGCAGAGGGAAACGAATAGAATGGGGAGCACAGGGACAAGACATGATAATAAATGACAAACATGACAGACATTACTTTGCAGGCTATCTCTGAAGTAGACTGCAACTCCTCCCCCCTTTAGCAGTTCTATCTTGACGGAAGATGTTATAGTTGGGTATGGAAATCTCTGAATTTTTGGTGGCCTTCCTGAGCCAGGATTCAGACACGGCAAGGACATCAGGGTTAGCAGAGTGTGCTAAAGCAGTGAGTAAAACAAACTTAGGGAGGAGGCTTCTGATGTTGACATGCATGAAACCAAGGCTTTTTTGATCACAGAAGTCAACAAATGAGGGTGCCTGGGGACATGCAGGGCCTGGGTTTACCTCCACATCGCCCGCGGAACAGAGAAGGAGTAGTATGAGGGTGCGGCTAAGGGCTATCAAAACTGGTCGCCTAGAGCGTTGGGGACAGAGAATTAGAGGAGCAGGTTTCTGGGCATGGTAGAATATATTCAGGGCATAATGCGCAGACAGGGGTATGGTGGGGTGCGGGTATGGTGGAGGTAAGCCCAGGCACTGGGTGATGATGAGAGAGGTTTTATCTCTGGACATGCTGGTTGTAATGGGTGAGGTCACCGCATATGTTGGAGGTGGGACAAAGGAGGTATCAGGGGTATGAGGAGTGGGACTAGGGGCTCCATAGTGAACTAAAACAATGATAACTACCCTGAGCAACAGTATACAAGGCATAATGACATTTGAGAGAGACATACAGCGAGGCATACAGTAATCACAGGTGTTGAATTGGGAAAGCTAGCTAAAACAGTGGGTGAGACAACAGCTAATCAGCTAGCATAACAACAGCAGGTAAAATGGCATTGACTAGGCAACGGGGCCGACAGATAAAACAAACAAGCAGAATGGAGTACCGTGATTAATGGACAGTCCAGCGTGCATCAGCTATGTAGCCAAGTGATCAGTGTCCAGGGGGCAGCGGTGGATGGGGAAGGGGGGCTGGACTGGCGAGTGTTATCCAGGTTAAGAAAACTAACAATGACTAAATAGCTTGTAGCTAGCTAGCTGGTAGCTAAATAGCTTGTAGCTAGCTGGCTGGTAGCTAAATAGCTTGTAGCTAGCTGGCTGGTAGCTAAATAGCTTGTAGCTATCTGGTTAGCTTCTGGAGGTTCTTGAGTGTGTTCTAAAAATAAAGATAATAGCGATTCCGTATCCCATTGGGTGAGGCAGGTTTCCGGAAGGTATAAACAAATTTTTAAAAATCGGGAAGAGATAGAAAATACATATGGGCCACTGCGTTTTTGGGACGCGGCGATGCAGACGGTTAGCAGGCCTGTGCTAACAAGCTAACAGATTAGCAGGCCGGGGTAAACAAGGTAGCAGTTAGCATGCCGAGTTAGCAAGCAAGGAGATAGCGAGGGCTAGAGATGGAGGACGTTGCGATAGGGTGAGACTGTTTATTCCTCTTCATGCGGTGACATCGATAGACCGGTCGTGGATCCGGGTATAGAAGCCCAGGAGTATGCTAGGAGCTCTGGCCGGGCTGGCTTCAAGCTACGTGGGTGGAAACGCTAGCCAGGAGTAATCAACCAGGGTTGCTGTTTAGCTCGATAGCTAGTTGTGAAGATCCAGCTGAAGAATGTTCCGTTTGTGGTGGGAATCCGGGGGTAAAAAAATAAATAGGTCTGTTATGCTCTGGTTAGCGTCGCATTGTTCGAACTGGCGAGAGCTTTCCGAGCTAAAGGTTAGCTGAAGACCGCTAGCATAGCTGGCTAGCTTCAGTTGAAGGGTTCCGGTTTCGGTTTCGAAGTAAATATAACTACTTTAGGAAAAGTAGCTACATTGGCGGGTTGCAGAAGAGTAATTGGAAGCTTAGGTTTAGCAAAATGTTTTTAAAGATATGCGAAGAAAAAAATATCTAAAATATCTAAAACGAAAAAGAGACGATATTTACAGAGAGATGATACGACAGGACGAGTTACTGCTACGCCATCTTGAAATACTGACACGAATATGGGGCATTGGTGACGAAACGGATGGCACTGTGATAGACTACATCCAATTTATTGAGTAAGGTATTGGAGGCTATTTTGTAAATGACATCGCCGAAGTCGAGGATCGGTAGGATGGTCAGTTTTTAGTTTTTTTTAAATTGGTGAGGCAGGTTGCAGGAGAGTGTTTTGAAGTTGAGTTTTTGGAAAAGAAAATATATAAAATATATGCGAATAAAGATGTAAATATATATATATATACAGCATATACACGGGACACGACAAGCCGAGGATAAAGGACGTCTGACTGCTATGCCATCTTGGTATAAATTTCTACCTCCATCACTCCAGTATCCCTGTACATTGTTAATATGGTACTAAGCCTGTATTTAATAACCCTACCCCTATATATATCTACCTCCATCACTGCAGTATCCCTGTACATTGTTAATATGGTACTGAGCTTGTATATAGTCACCTTACCCCTATACATATCTACCTCCATCACTCCAGTATCCCTGTACATTGTTAGTATGGTACTGACCCTGTATATAGTCACCTTACCCCTATACATATCTACCTCCATCACTCCAGTATCCCTGTACATTGTTAGTATGGTACTGACCCTGTATATAGTCACCTTACCCCTATACATATCTACCTCCATCACTCCAGTATCCCTGTACATTGTTAGTATGGTACTGACCCTGTATATAGTCACCTTCCCCCTATACATATCTACCTCCATCACTCCAGTATCCCTGTACATTGTTAATATGGTACTGATCCTGTATATAGTATGATTGCCCCTATACATATCTACCTCCATCACTCCAGTATCCCTGTACATTGTTAGTATGGTACTGACCCTGTATATAGTCACCTTCCCCCTATACATATCTACCTCCATCACTCCAGTATCCCTGTACATTGTTAATATGGTACTGAGCTTGTATATAGTCACCTTACCCCTATACATATCTACCTCCATCACTCCAGTATCCCTGTACATTGTTAGTATGGTACTGACCCTGTATATAGTCACCTTCCCCCTATACATATCTACCTCCATCACTCCAGTATCCCTGTACATTGTTAGTATGGTACTGACCCTGTATATAGTCACCTTACCCCTATACATATCTACCTCCATCACTCCAGTATCCCTGTACATTGTTAATATGGTACTGACCCTGTATATAGTCACCTTACCCCTATACATATCTACCTCCATCACTCCAGTATCCCTGTACATTGTTAATATGGTACTGAGCTTGTATATAGTCACCTTACCCCTATACATATCTCTCCACCTCCATTGTTAGTATGGTACTGACCCTGTATATAGTCACCTTCCCCAGTATCCACTCCAGTACATTGTTAGTATGGTACTGACCCTGTATATAGTCACCTTCCCCCTATACATATCTACCTCCATCACTCCAGTATCCCTGTACATTGTTAGTATGGTACTGACCCTGTATATAGTCACCTTACCCCTATACATATCTACCTCCATCACTCCAGTATCCCTGTACATTGTTAATATGGTACTGAGCTTGTATATAGTCACCTTACCCCTATACATATCTACCTCCATCACTCCAGTATCCCTGTACATTGTTAGTATGGTACTGAGCTTGTATATAGTCACCTTACCCCTATACATATCTACCTCCATCACTCCAGTATCCCTGTACATTGTTAGTATGGTACTGACCCTGTATATAGTCACCTTCCCCCTATACATATCTACCTCCATCACTCCAGTATCCCTGTACATTGTTAGTATGGTACTGATCCTGTATATAGTATGATTGCCCCTATACATATCTACCTCCATCACTCCAGTATCCCTGTACATTGTTAGTATGGTACTGACCCTGTATATAGTCACCTTACCCCTATACATATCTACCTCCATCACTCCAGTATCCCTGTACATTGTTAGTATGGTACTGACCCTGTATATAGTCACCTTACCCCTATACATATCTACCTCCATCACTCCAGTATCCCTGTACATTGTTAGTATGGTACTGACCCTGTATATAGTCACCTTACCCCTATACATATCTACCTCCATCACTCCACTATCCCTGTACATTGTTAGTATGGTACTGACCCTGTATATAGTATACTTTCTTTATCATGTTCTTCTGATTTCTACTGTGTATTTGTTCTATTTTAGTCTATTGTGTGGTACTATACTGATATTGATTACTGCATTGTTGGGAAAACAGCCCAAAAGGCATTTCATTGTACTTGTGCACGTGACAATAAAACAGTGAAACTTGAAGACTGATAGTGTGACATTAATGCATATTTAACTACGAACAACATAACTCTTAACAGTCACCAGCTATCAATACAGATAACATGTTCATACAGGCCTGTTTATATTGCCAGGTGTGTGTCTGACCTTCTTGATGAACTTGATGTCTTTCCATGTGTCTGAGGTGAAGTTGTATCCGTCAGTCAGTAGAGACAGGATGTAGCTCCCAGAGAAACAATACTCTGCCAGATACTTTTCCTTCACATCAGGGTGCTGCTGTTTGATCTGCACACACACATTACACATCGAGTGCAGTGAGGAGTGTGACTGGGAGAAAGTGCATGTGTGCTTTTGTGTGTATGTATTTGTATTCATTAAGGATCCCCATTAGTTCCTGCCGAGGCAGCAGCTACTCTTCCTGGGGTTTATTATGGATCCCCATTAGTTCCTGCCAAGGCAGCAGCTACTCTTCCTGGGGTTTATTATGGATCCCCATTAGTTCCTGCCAAGGCAGCAGCTACTCTTCCTGGTGTTTATTATGGATCCCCATTAGTTCCTGCCAAGGCAGCAGCTACTCTTCCTGGGGTTTATTATGGATCCCCATTAGTTCCTGCCAAGGCAGCAGCTACTCTTCCTGGTGTTTATTATGGATCCCCATTAGTTCCTGCCAAGGCAGCAGCTACTCTTCCTGGTGTTTATTATGGATCCCCATTAGTTCCTGCCAAGGCAGCAGCTACTCTTCCTGGGGTTTATTATGGATCCCCATTAGTTCCTGCCAAGGCGGCAGCTACTCTTCCTGGTGTTTATTATGGATCCCCATTAGTTCCTGCCAAGGCAGCAGCTACTCTTCCTGGGGTTTATTATGGATCCCCATTAGTTCCTGCCAAGGCAGCTACTCTTCCTGGGGTTTATTATGGATCCCCATTAGTTCCTGCCAAGGCAGCAGCTACTCTTCCTGGTGTTTATTATGGATCCCCATTAGTTCCTGCCAAGGCAGCAGCTACTCTTCCTGGGGTTTATTATGGATCCCCATTAGTTCCTGCCAAGGCAGCAGCTACTCTTCCTGGGGTTTATTATGGATCCCCATTAGTTCCTGCCAAGGCAGCAGCTACTCTTCCTGGTGTTTATTATGGATCCCCATTAGTTCCTGCCAAGGCAGCAGCTACTCTTCCTGGGGTTTATTATGGATCCCCATTAGTTCCTGCCGAGGCAGCAGCTACTCTTCCTGGTGTTTATTATGGATCCCCATTAGTTCCTGCCAAGGCAGCAGCTACTCTTCCTGGGGTTTATTATGGATCCCCATTAGTTCCTGCCGAGGCAGCAGCTACTCTTCCTGGGGTTTATTATGGATCCCCATTAGTTCCTGCCAAGGCAGCAGCTACTCTTCCTGGGGTTTATTATGGATCCCCATTAGTTCCTGCCGAGGCAGCAGCTACTCTTCCTGGTGTTTATTATGGATCCCCATTAGTTCCTGCCGAGGCAGCAGCTACTCTTCCTGGGGTTTATTATGGATCCCCATTAGTTCCTGCCAAGGCCGCAGCTACTCTTCCTGGGGGTTTATTATGGATCCACATTAGTCCCTGCCGAGGCAGCAGCTACTCTTCCTGGGGTTTTATTATGGATCCCCATTAGTTCCTGCCAAGGCCGCAGCTACTCTTCCTGGGGTCCAGCAACATTACGGTAGTTATATACAATTTAAAATATTACAAAACCTTATACTTCATTTAAAAAATTGCCACATTACGTGTGTTCCCTCAGGCCACTAATCTACTACCACATATTTACAATACAAAACCCATGTGTCTGTAGAGTGTGTTTCTTATCATGTGTAAGCATGTGTGTGTGTATATACCTGGGTCCAGGGTGTATAACAGTAAGCATGTGAGTGTGTGTGTGTGTATATACCTGGGTTCAGGGTCTAGAACAGTAGCGTGTGTGTGTGTGTATATACCTGGGTCCAGGGTCTAGAACAGTAGAGCTCCAGCTTCTCCCTGCTGCTTTCAGAGAGCCTGATGTCAAGTTCAGAAAGTTCATCACAAAGTAGAATGCTGAGAATGCCTGAGAGAGAGACAGAGAGGAGAGAAACAGAGAAGA
>NW_025750257.1:5000-20009 GCF_021184085.1 Oncorhynchus gorbuscha | reverse complement strand
CTTCCTCCTCACCGGTCGTATGATTGTAGTATTGATCTCCTTCCGGGGACCACTCCTCCTCGGGGTAGACTATACTCTCTGTCGGCTCCCGAACGTAAGGCTCTCGAGGATTATTTGTCTGTGTCTCTTGACGCCGGTACCATAGTGCCTTCTTCCTCTCCGGCCGGGGCGGGGTTCTTTTTGTTAAGAAGAAGGACGGTACTCTGCGCCCTGCGTGGATTATCGAGGGCTGAATGACATAACGGTTAAGAATCGTTATCCGCTTCCCTTATGTCATCAGCCTTCGAGATTCTGCAGGGAGCCAGGTGCTTTACTAAGTTGGACCTTCGTAACGCTTACCATCTCGTGCGCATCAGAGAGGGGGACGAGTGGAAAACGGCGTTTAACACTCCGTTAGGGCATTTTGAGTACCGGGTTCTGCCGTTTGGTCTCGCCAATGCGCCAGCTGTTTTTCAGGCATTAGTTAATGATGTTCTGAGAGACATGCTGAACATCTTTGTTTTTGTCTATCTTGACGATATCCTGATTTTTTCTCCGTCACTCGAGATTCATGTTCAGCACGTTCGACGTGTTCTACAGCGCCTTTTAGAGAATTGTCTCTACGTAAAGGCTGAGAAGTGCTCTTTTCATGTCTCCTCCGTTACTTTTCTCGGTTCCGTTATTTCCGCTGAAGGCATTCAGATGGATTCCGCTAAGGTCCAAGCTGTCAGTGATTGGCCCGTTCCAAGGTCACGTGTCGAGTTGCAGCGCTTTTTAGGTTTCGCTAATTTCTATCGGCGTTTCATTCGTAATTTCGGTCAAGTTGCTGCCCCTCTCACAGCTCTTACTTCTGTCAGACGTGTTTTAAGTGGTCGGTTCCTTGAGAGCTTTTTGATCTTCTAAAAAAGGAACGTTTTTTACGTCCGCTCCTATCCTCGTTACTCCTGACGTCACTAGACAATTCATTGTCGAGGTTGGCGCTTCAGAGGTAGGCGTGGGAGCCATTCTATCCCAGCGCTTCCAGTCTGACGATAAAGGTTCATCCTTGCGCTTATTTTTCTCATCGCTGTCGCCATCTGAGCGCAACTATGGGAGTGTGGGTAACCGTGAACTGCTCGCCATCCCGCTTAGCCCTAGGCGAATGGCGACAGTGGTTGGAGAGGGCGACCGTTCCTTTTGTCGTTTGGACAGACCATAAGAACCTTGAGTACATCCGTTCTGCCAAACGACTTAATGCCCGTCAGCTCGTTGGGCGTTGTTTTTCGCTCGTTTCGAGTTTGTGATTTCTTACCGTCCGGGTAGCAAGAACACCAAGCCTGATGCCTTATCCCGTCTGTTTAGTTCTTCTGTGGTTTCTACTGATCCCGAGGATTCTTTCCTTATGGGCGTGTTGTCGGGTTAACAGTCTGGGGAATTGAAAGACAGGTTAAGCAAGCACTCACGCACACACTGCGTCGCCGCGCTTGTCCCTAGTAACCTCCTTTTCGTTCCTGTTTCCACTCGTCTGGCTGTTCTTCAGTGGGCTCACTCTGCCAGTGGCTGGTCATCCCGGTGTTCGAGGCACTTTGCGTCTATTCGCCAGCGCTTTTGGTGGCCGACTCAGGAGCGTGACACGCGCCGTTTCGTGGCTGCTTGTTCGGGACTGCGCGCAGACTAAGTCGGGTAACTCTCCTCCTGCCGGTCGTCTCAGACCGCTCCCATCCCTTCTCGACCATGGTCTCACATCGCCCTAGACTTCATTACCGGTCTGCCTTTGTCTGCGGGGAAGACTGTGATTCTTACGGTTGTCGATAGGTTCTCTAAGGCGGCACATTTCATTCCTCGCTAAACTTCCTTCCGCTAAGGAGACGGCACAAATCATTATCGAGAATGTATTCAGAATTCGGCCTCCGTTAGACGCCGTTTCAGACAGAGGCCCGCAATTCACGTCACAGTTTTGGAGGGAGTTCTGTCGTTTGATTGGTGCGTCCGTCAGTCTCTCTTCCGGGTTTCATCCCCAGTCTAACGGTCAAGCAGAGAGGGCCAATCAGACGATTGGTCGCATACTACGCAGCCTTTCTTTCAGAAACCCTCGTCTTGGGCAGAACAGCTCCCCTGGGCAGAATACGCTCACAATTCGCTTCCTTCGTCTGCTACCGGGTTATCTCCGTTTCAGAGTAGTCTGGGTTACCAGCCTCTCTGTTCTCATCCCAGCTTGCCGAGTCCATGCGTTCCCTCCGCTCAAGCGTTTGTCCAACGTTGTGAGCTTACCTGGAGGAGGGTGAGGTCTGCACTTTGCCGTTACAGGGCACAGACTGTGAGAGCCGCCAATAAACGCAGGATTAAGAGTCCAAGGTATTGTTGCCAGAGAGTGTGGCTTTCCACTCGCAACCTTCCTCTTACGACAGCTTCTCGTAAGTTGACTCCATGTTCATTGGTCCGTTCCGTGTCTCCCAGGTCGTCAATCCTGTCGCTGTGCGACTGCTTCTTCCGCGACATCTTCGTCGCTGGGCCCATCCTGCTCTTCCATGTCTCCTGTGTCAAGCCCTTTCTTCGCACCCCCGTTCGTCTTCCCCTCCCCCTCCCGTCCTTGTCGAGAGCGCACCTATTTACAAGGTACATAAGATCATGGACATGCGTTCTCGGGGACGGGGTCACCAATACTAGTGGATTGGGAGGGTTACGGTCCGGGAGGAGAGGAGTTGGGTTCCGTCTCGGACGTGCTGGACTGTTCCATGTCGATGATTTCCTCCGTTGCCGCCAGGATTCCTCCTCGAGTGCGCCAGGAGCGCCTTGTTTAGTATTCACCGTGCTGTGTTTGTGTATCGCCCTGTCGTGTCGTGTTTTCCTCAGATGCTGCGTGGTGAGCAGGTGTCTGAGTCTGTCTGGTTCAAGTGCCTTCCCGAGGCAACCTGCTGTTCACCTGCTGTTCAAGTTCGAGTCTCCAGTTTGTCCTCGTCATATCGAGTGAAAGTTGTGTTTTTTTTTGTTTGTATTTACTTTACTGGATTAAAGACTCTGTTTTCGCCAAGTCGCTTTTGTCCTCTTTCACCTCCATGACAGAGTCAATGTGGAGGCTATATACAGGGGGTACCGGTACAGTTATTGTGAATATACATAGAAAATACTTCTGCCGAAGTCGATGCCTCTCCTTGTTCGGGCGGTGCTCGGCGATCGACATCACCGGTCTTCTAGCCATCAGTTTTCATTTTCCATTGTTATTCTTCTGTTGTTCTTACACACCTGGTTCCAATCCCATTCATTAATTGTTGTGTATTTACCCCTCTGTTTCCCCTCACGTCCTTGTCAGAGATTGTTTATTGTTATGTTCGTGTTTTATGGATTGGTGTGCGACCGGTTCTTGTTCCCACATTTATTTGATTATGGACTTTTTGGTTTTGGAGTTTGTGTTTTAATACTCCATTTTAACCAAGTTTATGCTCCTGACTTCCCTACATACACGACGTGACACAGAGAGTAGCAGCAGAGTAAAATAGGTGGTGGGAGGGGGGGTGTGTAAATAGTCTGGGTAGCCATTTGATTAGATGTTCAGGATTCTTATGGCTTGGGGTAGAAGCTGTTTTAGAAGCCTCTTGGACCTAGACTTGGTGCTCCGGTACCACTTGCTGTGTGATAGAGGGAACAGTCTATGACTAGGGTGGCTGGAGTCTTTGACCATTTGTAGGGCCTTCCTCTGACACCGCCTAGTATAATATATAATAATAATATATGCCATTTAGCAGACGCTTTTATCCAAAGCGACTTACAGTCATGTGTGCATACATTCTACGTATGGGTGGTCCCGGGGATCGAACCCACTACCCTGGCGTTACAAGCGCCATGCTCTACCAACTGAGCTACAGAAGGACCAGAGGTCCTGGATGGCAGGAAGCTTGGCCTTGGTGATGGACTGGGACGTACTCTGTGCACTAACCTAGTAAAACCTTTTGAGGATCTGAGGTCACATACCTCTCAGTCTGAGGTTTTGTTGTGCCCTCTTCACGACTCTCTTGGAGTGTTTGGACCATGTTAGTTTGTTGGTAATGTGGACTCAGTCCTCAATCTTCTCCTTTGCTTGATCACTTTGAGGGAGAGTTTGTTGTCCACGACGTGCATAAATTGGACATTGCTTCGTAATCCCTGGTGTCTAGCATGGCTCTGGCAATATGCCTGGTCTCATCCTATCTCATATTAAGCAGGTGGCACCACACGGTCAGGTCTCTGATCTCCTCCCTATAGGCTGTCTCATCGTTGTCGGAGTTGTGTCATCAGCAAACTTCATGATGGTGTTGGAGTCATGCCTGGCCGTGCGGTCATAAGTGAACAAGGAGCACAGGAGGGGACTGAGCACGCACCCCTGAGGAGCTTGTTGCAATGACAACAAGCTCAGTCCGATGATGCTGTGACACACCGCCCCAGACCATGACGGACCCTCCACCTCCAAATCAATCCCGCTCCAGAGTACAGGCCTCGGTGTAACGCTCAATCCTTCGACGATAAACGTGAATCCGACCATCACACCTGGTGAGACTTTTTGTCCTGTCTGGTCCAGAGAAGGTGGGTTTGTGACCATAGGCGACGTTGTTGCCGGTGATGTCTGGTGAGGACCAGCCTCACCACAGGCCTACGAGCTCTCAGTCCAGCCTCTCTCAGCCTATTGCGGACAGTCTGAGCACTGGGAGGGATTGGGCGTTCCTGGTGTAACTAGGGCAGTTGTTGTTGCCATCCTGTTCCTGTCCCGCAGGTGTGATGTTCGGATGTACCGATCCTGTGCAGGTGTTATTACAAGCGGTCTGCCACTGTGAGGACGATCAGCTGTCTGTCCTGTCTCCATGTAGCACTGTCTTAGGCGTCTCACAGTACGGACATTGCAATTCATTGCCCTGGCCACATCTGCAGTCCTCATGCCTCCTTGCAGCATGCCTAAGGCACGTTCACACAGATGAGCAGGGCCCTGGACATCTTTATTTTGGTGTTATTCAGAGTCAGTAGAAAGGCCTCTTTTAGTGTCCTAAGTCTTCATAACTGTGACCTTAATTGCCTACCGTCTGTGAGCTGTTAGTGTCTTAACGACCGTTCCACAGGTGCATGTTCATTAGACCCACTCTTGGTGGGACCCTCTCATACATCCCGTAACCCAAAACCCCCCAATTTATATCGAAACACCCTGTAGATGACACACCACGAGTGAGTGAGTGAGTGAGTGAGTGAGTGAGTGAGTGAGTGAGTGAGTGAGTGAGTGATAGAAAAGAGAGAGAGAGACAGAGAGAGAGAGAGAGAGAGACACAGAGAGAGACACAGAGAGAGAGAGAGAGAGAGAGAGAGAGAAAAGAGAGAGAGACAGAGAGAGAGAGAGAGAGAGAGAGAGAGAGAGAGAGAGAGAGAGAGAGAGAGAGAGAGAGAGAGAGAGAGAGAGAGAGAGAGAGAGAGAGAGAGCGAGAGAGAGAGAGAGAGAGAGAGAGAGAGAGAGAGAGAGAGAGAGAGAGAGAAAAGAGAGAGAGAGAGAGACAGATGGATAGAGAAAAGAGAGAGTGAGACAGAGAGATAGAGAAGAGAGAGAGAAAGACAGAGTGTCATGCTGGTGAATGAGGACCCAAAAGCGACTTGGCGAAAACAGAGTATTTAATCCAGAATAAACTTTACAAAACAAAAAGCATAATACTACACGTAAAGACAAGAACAGACTGGAGACTTGATCGAGAACTGCAGGTTGCCTCGGGAAGGCACTTGAACCTAGCAGACTCAGACACCTGCTCACCACGCAGCATCTGAGGGAAACACGACACGACAGGGCAAAACATAGACACAGCACGGTGAATTATAAATGAGGATCCGACAGGGCAGGTACGGGAAACAAGGAGTGAAATAGGGACTCTAATCAGGGAAAAGGATCGGGAACAGGTGTGGGAAGACTAAATGATGATTAGGGGAATAGGAACAGCTGGGAGCAGGAACGGAACGATAGAGAGAAGAGAGAGCGAGAGAGTGAGAGGGAGAGAGAGGGATAGAAAGAGGGAAAGAACCTAATAAGACCAGCAGAGGGAAACGAATAGAATGGGAAGCACAGGGACAAGACATGATAATAAATGACAAAACATGACAGTACCCCCCCACTCACCGAGCGCCTCCTGGCGCACTCGAGAGGAATCCTGGCGGCAACGGAGGAAATCATCAATGAGTGAACGGTCCAGCACGTCCCGAGACGGAACCCAACTCCTCTCCTCAGGACCGTAACCCTCCCAATCCACTAAGTATTGGTGACCCCGTCCCCGAGAACGCATGTCCATGATCTTATGTACCTTGTAAATAGGTGCGCTCGACAAGGACGGGAGGGGGAGGGAAGACGAACGGGGTGCGAAGAAAGGGCTTAACACAGGAGACATGGAAGACAGGATGGACGCGACGAAGATGTCGCGGAAGAAGCAGTCGCACAGCGACAGGATTGACGACCTGGGAGACACGGAACGGACCAATGAACCGCGGAGTCAACTTACGAGAAGCTGTCGTAAGAGGAAGGTTGCGAGTGGAAAGCCACACTCTCTGGCCGCAACAATACCTAGGACTCTTAATCCTGCGTTTATTGGCGGCTCTCACAGTCTGTGCCCTGTAGCGGCAAAGTGCAGACCTCACCCTCCTCCAGGTGCGCTCACAACGTTGGACAAACGCTTGAGCGGAGGGAACGCTGGACTCGGCAAGCTGGGAAGAGAATAGAGGAGGCTGGTAACCCAGACTACTCTGAAACGGAGATAACCCGGTAGCAGACGAAGGAAGCGAGTTGTGAGCGTATTCTGCCCAGGGGAGCTGTTCTGCCCAAGACGCAGGGTTTCTGAAAGAAAGGCTGCGTAGTATGCGACCAATCGTCTGATTGGCCCTCTCTGCTTGACCGTTAGACTGGGGATGAAACCCGGAAGAGAGACTGACGGACGCACCAATCAAACGACAGAACTCCCTCCAAAATTGTGACGTGAATTGCGGGCCTCTGTCTGAAACGGCGTCTAACGGGAGGCCATGAATTCTGAACACATTCTCGATAATGATTTGTGCCGTCTCCTTAGCGGAAGGAAGTTTAGCGAGGGGAATGAAATGTGCCGCCTTAGAGAACCTATCGACAACCGTAAGAATCACAGTCTTCCCCGCAGACAAAGGCAGACCGGTAATGAAGTCTAGGGCGATGTGAGACCATGGTCGAGAAGGAATGGGGAGCGGTCTGAGACGACCGGCAGGAGGAGAGTTACCCGACTTAGTCTGCGCGCAGTCCGAACAAGCAGCCACGAAACGGCGCGTGTCACGCTCCTGAGTCGGCCACCAAAATCGCTGGCGAATAGACGCAAGAGTGCCTCGAACACCGGGATGACCAGCTAACTTGGCAGAGTGAGCCCACTGAAGAACAGCCAGACGAGTGGAAACAGGAACGAAAAGGAGGTTACTAGGACAAGCGCGCGGCGACGCAGTGTGCGTGAGTGCTTGCTTAACCTGTCTTTCAATTCCCCAGACTGTCAACCCGACAACACGCCCATAAGGAAGAATCCCCTCGGGATCAGTAGAAGCCACAGAAGAACTAAACAGACGGGATAAGGCATCAGGCTTGGTGTTCTTGCTACCCGGACGGTAAGAAATCACAAACTCGAAACGAGCGAAAAACAACGCCCAACGAGCTTGACGGGCATTAAGTCGTTTGGCAGAACGGATGTACTCAAGGTTCTTATGGTCTGTCCAAACGACAAAAGGAACGGTCGCCCCCTCCAACCACTGTCGCCATTCGCCTAGGGCTAAGCGGATGGCGAGCAGTTCACGGTTACCCACATCATAGTTGCGCTCAGATGGCGACAGGCGATGAGAAAAATAAGCGCAAGGATGAACCTTATCGTCAGACTGGAAGCGCTGGTATAGAATGGCTCCCACGCCTACCTCTGAAGCGTCAACCTCGACAATGAATTGTCTAGTGACGTCAGGAGTAACGAGGATAGGAGCGGACGTAAAACGTTCTTTTAGAAGATCAAAAGCTCCCTGGGCGGAACCGGACCACTTAAAACACGTCTTGACAGAAGTAAGAGCTGTGAGAGGGGCAGCAACTTGACCGAAATTACGAATGAAACGCCGATAGAAATTAGCGAAACCTAAAAGCGCTGCAACTCGACACGTGACCTTGGAACGGGCCAATCACTGACAGCTTGGACCTTAGCGGAATCCATCTGAATGCCTTCAGCGGAAATAACGGAACCGAGAAAAGTAACGGAGGAGACATGAAAAGAACACTTCTCAGCCTTTACGTAGAGACAATTCTCTAAAAGGCGCTGTAGAACACGTCGAACGTGCTGAACATGAATCTCGAGTGACGGTGAAAAAATCAGGATATCGTCAAGATAGACAAAAACAAAGATGTTCAGCATGTCTCTCAGAACATCATTAACTAATGCCTGAAAAACAGCTGGCGCATTGGCGAGACCAAACGGCAGAACCCGGTACTCAAAATGCCCTAACGGAGTGTTAAACGCCGTTTTCCACTCGTCCCCCTCTCTGATGCGCACGAGATGGTAAGCGTTACGAAGGTCCAACTTAGTAAAGCACCTGGCTCCCTGCAGAATCTCGAAGGCTGATGACATAAGGGGAAGCGGATAACGATTCTTAACCGTTATGTCATTCAGCCCTCGATAATCCACGCAGGGGCGCAGAGTACCTTCCTTCTTCTTAACAAAAAGAACCCCGCCCCGGCCGGAGAGGAAGAAGGCACTATGGTACCGGCGTCAAGAGACACAGATAAATAATCCTCGAGAGCCTTACGTTCGGGAGCCGACAGAGAGTATAGTCTACCCCGAGGAGGAGTGGTCCCCGGAAGGAGATCAATACTACAATCATACGACCGGTGAGGAGGAAGGGAGTTGGCTCGGGACCGACTGAAGACCGTGCGCAGATCATGATATTCCTCCGGCACTCCTGTCAAATCGCCAGGTTCCTCCTGAGAAGTGGGGACAGAAGAAATGGGAGGGATGGCAGACATTAAGCACTTCACATGACAAGATACGTTCCAGGATAGGATAGAATTACAAGACCAATTAATAGAAGGATTATGACATACTAGCCAGGGATGACCCAAAACAACAGGTGTGAAAGGTGAATGAAAAATCAAAAAAGAAATAGTCTCACTGTGGTTACCAGATACTGTGAGAGTTAAAGGTAGTGTCTCAAATTTGATACTGGGAAGATGACTACCATCTAAGGCAAACATGGGCGTAGGCTTGTCTAACTGTCTGAAAGGAATGTTATGTTTCCGAACCCATGCTTCGTCCATGAAACAACCCTCAGCCCCAGAGTCAATCAAGGCACTGCATGTAGCACCCGAACCGGTCCAGCGTAGATGGACCGACATAGTAGTACAAGATCTAGATGAAGAGACCTGAGTAGTAGCGCTCACCAGTAGCCCTCCGCTTACTGATGGGCTCTGGCCTCTTACTGGACATGAATTAACAAAATGTCCATCAAATCCGCAATAGAGGCACAGGCGGTTGGTGATCCTCCGTTCCCTCTCCTTAGTCGAGATGCGAATCCCTCCCAGCTGCATGGGCTCAGTCTCAGAGCCAGAGGAGGGAGATGGTTGCGATGCGGAGCAGGGAAACACCGTTGATGCGAGCTCTCTTCCACGAGCCTGGTGACGAAGATCTACCCGTCGTTCTATGCGGATGGCGAGAGCAATCAAAGAGTCCACACAGGAAGGAACCTCCCGAGAGAGAATCTCATCTTTGACCACTGTGTGGAGTCCCTCCAGAAAACGAGCGAGCAGCGCCGGCTCGTTCCAGTCACTAGAGGCAGCAAGAGTACGAAACTCTATAGAGTAATCCGTTATGGATCGATCACCTTGGCATAGGGAAGCCAGGACCCTAGAAGCCTCCCCACCAAAAACTGAACGGTCAAAAACCCGAATCATCTCCTCTTTAAAGTTCTGGTAATTGTTAGAACAATCAGCCCTTGCCTCCCAGATAGCTGTGCCCCACTCTCGGGCCCGGCCAGTAAGGAGTGAAATGACGTAAGCAACCCGAGCTCTCTCTCTAGAGTATGTGTTGGGTTGGAGAGAGAACACAATCTCACACTGGGTGAGAAAGGAGCGGCACTCAGTGGGCTGCCCGGAGTAGCAAGGTGGGTTATTAACCCTAGGTTCTGGAGGCTCGGCAGGCCAGGAAGTAACAGGTGGCACGAGACGAAGACTCTGGAACTGTCCAGAGAGGTCGGAAACCTGAGCGGCCAGGTTCTCCACGGCATGGCGAGCAGCAGACAATTCCTGCTCGTGTCTGCCGAGCATGGCTCCTTGGATCTCGACGGCAGTGTAACGAGCGTCTGTAGTCGCTGGGTCCATTCCTCGGTCGGATCCTTCTGTCATGCTGGTGAATGAGGACCCAAAAGCGACTTGGCGAAAACAGAGTATTTAATCCAGAATAAACTTTACAAAACAAAAAAGCATAATACTACACGTAAAGACAAGAACAGACTGGAGACTTGATCGAGAACTGCAGGTTGCCTCGGGAAGGCACTTGAACCTAGCAGACTCAGACACCTGCTCACCACGCAGCATCTGAGGGAAACACGACACGACAGGGCAAAACATAGACACAGCACGGTGAATTATAAATGAGGATCCGACAGGGCAGGTACGGGAAACAAGGAGTGAAATAGGGACTCTAATCAGGGAAAAGGATCGGGAACAGGTGTGGGAAGACTAAATGATGATTAGGGGAATAGGAACAGCTGGGAGCAGGAACGGAACGATAGAGAGAAGAGAGAGCGAGAGAGTGAGAGGGAGAGAGAGGGATAGAAAGAGGGAAAGAACCTAATAAGACCAGCAGAGGGAAACGAATAGAATGGGAAGCACAGGGACAAGACATGATAATAAATGACAAAACATGACACAGAGAGCGAGAGAGAGAGAGAGAGAAGAGAGAGAGAGAGAGAGAGAGAGACACAGAGAGAGAGCGAGACAGAGAGAGAGAGAGAGAGAGATATATATATATTTTATAAATAATATGACATTTGTAATGTCTTTATTGTTTTGAAACTTCTGTATGTGTAATGTTTACTGTTAATTTTTATTGTTTATTTCACTTTTGTATATTATCTACCTCACTTGCTTTGGCAATGTTAACACATGTTTCCATGCCAATAAAGCCCCTTGAATTGAATTGAATTGAATTGAGGGAAGAGAGAGAAAGACAGAGAGTCTGGTGCACTCTGGTTCAGCTGTAGTCCCATGCATTCTTTACAACATGCACTGTGTAAACCGTACAGCATTCCTCGCTATAACACCATGTTGGGGTTGAGAGTGGGTAATTCACCTCAGATGTTTTGAATCAAGTATTCTGCTTGACTGCATGACTATGCTATGTAAGGGTTAATGTATGGGTTATGTATGGGTTAATGTATGGGTTATGTATGGGTTATGTATGGGTTATGTATGGGTTATGTATGGGTTATGTATGGGTTATGTATGGGTTACGAATGGGTTATGTATGGGTTATGTAAGGGTTAATGTATGGTTTATGTATGGGTTATGTAAGGGTTAATGTATGGTTTATGTATGGGTTATGTATGGGTTATGTATGAGTTATGTATGGGTTATGTATGGGTTATGTATGGGTTATGTATGGGTTATGTATGGGTTATGTATGTGTTACGAATGTGGTATGTATGGGTAAATAGTTATTTGTAGACATGGTGGTTTGGTGGGGACGACAACCCTGTGTTTGGTGGGGACGACAACACTGTGTTTGGTGGGGATGACAACACTGCGTTTGGTGGGGACGACAACACTGCGTTTGGTGGGGACGACAACACTGCGTTTGGTGGGGACGACAACACTGTGTTTGGTGGGGACGACAACACTGTGTTTGGTGGAGACGACAACACTGTGTTTGGTGACAACCCTGTGTTTGGTGGGGATGACAACACTGCGTTTGGTGGGGATGACAACACTGTGTTTGGTGACAACCCTGTGTTTGGTGGGGATGACAACCCTGTGTTTGGTGGGGATGACAACACTGCGTTTGGTGACAACACTGCGTTTGGTGGGGACGACAACACAGTGTTTGGTGGGGACGACAACACTGTGTTTGGTGGGGACGACAACACTGTGTTTGGTGGGGACGACAACACTGTGTTTGGTGGGGACGACAACACTGTGTTTGGTGGGGATGACAACACTGTGTTTGGTGGGGACGACAACACTGTGTTTGGTGACAACACTGTGTTTGGTGGGGACGACAACACTGTGTTTGGTGGGGACGACAACACTGTGTTTGGTGGGGACGACAACACTGCGTTTGGTGGGGACGACAACACTGTGTTTGGTGGGGACGACAACACTGCGTTTGGTGGGGATGACAACACTGTGTTTGGTGGGGACGACAACACTGTGTTTGGTGGGGACGACAACACTGCGTTTGGTGGGGATGACAACACTGTGTTTGGTGGGGACGACAACACTGCGTTTGGTGGGGATGACAACACTGTGTTTGGTGGGGACGACAACACTGCGTTTGGTGGGGACGACAGCACTGTGTTTGGTGGGGACGACAACACTGTGTTTGGTGACAACACTGTGTTTGGTGGGGACGACAACACTGTGTTTGGTGACAACACTGCGTTTGGTGGGGACGACAACACTGTGTTTTGTGAGGACGACAACACTGTGTTTGGTGTGGACGACAACACTGTTTGGTGGGGACGACAACACTGTGTTTGGTGGGGACGACAACACTGTGTTTGGTGGGGACGACAACACTGTGTTTGGTGGGGACGACAACACTGTGTTTGGTGGGGACGACAACACTGTGTTTGGTGGGGACGACAACACTGCGTTTGGTGGGGACGACAACACTGCGTTTGGTGGGGACGACAACACTGTGTTTGGTGGGGACGACAACACTGTGTTTGGTGGGGACGACAACATGTATATTGTGGGATAAATACTTATTTGAAGACATGGTTTGTTTTGTGTTGCTGGAAAACATCGTACATAGATTTACAGTCTGGAATCTTAAGCCAACTAACCTTGTTCAGTCACAGCGTAAGAGATCTAGTGTCGAGCTTGATCGTCCCAAATGGCACCTGGTTCCCTTTTTTTAAGTGCACTATACTTGCAAAAGTAGTGCGCTATGAAGGGAATAGTGTGCCATTTTAGGACGCATTCTCAATGATAGGTTGGCTGCAGTGGAGGAATCCTGTGCTAGCTGATTTAAACAGACTACTCCCCATAACTCAGAGGTCATGGGGAGGAGAGACGAAATAGCATTAGTGCAGATGCAGACCGTATATAACACTACTGTCCTCTGTGCAAGTCTCTCCTACGGTTCTTGTGACAGAGTGTAAATTCTGCCCCGACTGGGACACGAACTCACGACCATTCAGCGTTGACAGTACTGGTCTCGGGAGGGCAAGTAGGAAATCCTGGAATTGTGAGTCCATATGTAATTGCATTGTAGGTGAAGAACTTAACCCATCCTCTGCATCCACCTTGAGTTAATCTCCTCATTCTTTCCAACAAAACTCTCATTGTCTATGAACACACTGTATGTAAGTAAGGGTTGTATTCTCCTGTGCGTCAGAGGACAGAAGGACAGCCATATATATCCTGCTCTTAATCTGTCCCAAAAATATATATATAACACTTAAAGGTGATTGGTAATGACAGTACCAGTCTCTGGTGATTGGTAATGACAGTACCAGTCTCTGGTGATTGGTAAGGACAGTACCAGTCTCTGGTGATTGGTAATGACAGTACCAGTCTCTGGTGATTGGTAATGACAGTACCAGTCTCTGGTGATTGGTAATGACAGTACCAGTCTCTGGTGATTGGTAATAACAGTACCAGTCTCTGGTGATTGGTAATGACAGTACCAGTCTCTGGTGATTGGTAATGACAGTACCAGTCTCTGGTGATTGGTAATGACAGTACCAGTCTCTGGTGATTGGTAATGACAGTACCAGTCTCTGGTGATTGGTAATGACAGTACCAGTCTCTGGTGATTGGTAATGACAGTACCAGTCTCTGGTGATTGGTAATGTCACGGTTTTCATGTGGTGAAGGAGAGTCGGACCAAACTGCAGCATGTATATTGCGATCCATGTTTAATCACACAACGTAACACGAATCCAAAACACAAACTCTACAAAACAATAAACTTAGTGAAAACCGAAACAGCCTTAACTGGTGCAAACTAACACAGACTAAGGACATCAAGACACTCAGGACAATCACCCACAATACAACCAAAGAATATGGCTGCCTAAATATGGTTCCCAATCAGAGACAATGACTAACTATCAGGCCAAACATAGAAATAGACAAACCAGACACACAACATAGATTGCCCACCCAGCTCACGTTCTGACCAACACTAAAACAGGGAAAACACATATGAACGATGGACAGAACGTGACAGGTAATGACAGTACCAGTCTCTGGTGATTGGTAATAACAGTACCAGTCTCTGGTGATTGGTAATAACAGTACCAGTCTCTGGTGATTGGTAATGACAGTACCAGTCTCTGGTGATTGGTAAGGACAGTACCAGTCTCTGGTGATTGGTAATGACAGTACCAGTCTCTGGTGATTGGTAATGACAGTACCAGTCTCTGGTGATTGGTAATGACAGTACCAGTCTCTGGTGATTGGTAATGACAGTACCAGTCTCTGGTGATTGGTAATGACAGTACCAGTCTCTGGTGATTGGTAAGGACAGTACCAGTCTCTGGTGATTGGTAATCTCTGGTGATTGGTAATGACAGTACCAGTCTCTGGTGATTGGTAATGACAGTACCAGTCTCTGGTGATTGGTAATCTCTGGTGATTGGTAATGACAGTACCAGTCTCTGGTGATTGGTAATGACAGTACCAGTCTCTGGTGATTGGTAATGACAGTACCAGTCTCTGGTGATTGGTAATGACAGTACCAGTCTCTGGTGATTGGTAAGGACAGTACCAGTCTCTGGTGATTGGTAATCTCTGGTGATTGGTAATGACAGTACCAGTCTCTGGTGATTGGTAATAACAGTACCAGTCTCTGG
>NW_025750256.1:17500-20015 GCF_021184085.1 Oncorhynchus gorbuscha | reverse complement strand
CAGAGAGAGGGAGGAGAGACAGAGAGAGGGAGGAGAGACAGAGAGAGGGGAGGAGAGACAGAGAGAGAGACAGAGGAGAGACAGAGAGAGGGTGGAGAGACAGAGAGAGGGAGAGGGGAGGAGAGAGAGAGAGAGGGAGGAGAGACAGAGAGAGGGTGGAGAGACAGAGAGAGGGAGGAGAGAGAGAGAGAGGGAGGAGAGACAGAGAGAGGGAGGAGAGACAGAGAGAGGGAGGAGAGAGAGAGAGAGGGAGGAGAGACAGAGAGAGGGGAGGAGAGACAGAGAGAGGGTGGAGAGACAGAGAGAGGGGAGGAGAGACAGAGAGAGAGAGAGAGAGGGAGGAGAGAGAGAGAGAGGGTGAGGAGAGACAGAGAGAGGGAGGAGAGACAGAGAGAGGGAGGAGAGACAGAGAGAGGGAGGGAGAGACAGAGAGAGGGTAGGAGAGACAGAGAGAGGGAGGAGAGACAGAGAGAGGGAGGAGAGACAGAGAGAGGGTGGAGAGACAGAGAGAGGGAGGAGAGAGAGAGAGAGGGAGGAGAGACAGAGAGAGAGACAGAGAGAGGGAGGAGAGAGAGAGAGAGGGAGGAGAGACAGAGAGAGAGGAGAGAGAGACAGAGAGAGGGAGGAGAGAGAGAGAGAGGGAGGAGAGACAGAGAGAGGGGAGGAGAGACAGAGAGAGGGGAGGAGAGACAGAGAGAGAGAGACAGAGAGGGAGGAGAGACAGAGAGAGGGAGGAGAGACAGAGAGAGGGAGGAGAGACAGAGAGAGAGGGAGGAGAGACAGAGAGAGGGTGGAGAGACAGAGAGAGGGAGGAGAGACAGAGAGAGAGGGAGGAGAGACAGAGAGAGGGTGGAGAGACAGAGAGAGGGAGGAGAGACAGAGAGAGGGAGGAGAGACAGAGAGAGGGAGGAGGAGAGACAGAGAGAGGTGGAGAGACAGAGAGAGGGAGAAACAGAGAGACAGAGAGAGAGAGGAGGAGGAGACAGAGAGAGGGTGGAGAGACAGAGAGAGGAGAGAGAGAGAGAGAGGGAGGAGAGACAGAGAGAGGGTGGAGAGACAGAGAGAGGGAGGAGAGACAGAGAGAGAGAGGAGAGACAGAGAGAGGGTGGAGAGACAGAGAGAGGGAGGAGAGACAGAGAGAGGGAGGAGAGAGAGAGAGAGGGTGGAGAGACAGAGAGAGGAGGAGAGACAGAGAGAGGGAGGAGAGAGAGAGAGGGAGGAGAGACAGAGAGAGGGGAGGGAGAGACAGAGAGAGGGAGGAGAGACAGAGAGAGAGGGAGGAGAGACAGAGAGAGGGAGGAGAGACAGAGAGAGGGAGGAGAGAGAGAGAGGGAGGAGAGACAGAGAGAGGGAGGGAGAGAGAGAGAGAGGGAGGAGAGACAGAGAGAGGGAGAGAGAGAGACAGAGAGACAGAGGAGGGAGAGAGACAGAGAGAGAGGGAGGAGAGACAGAGAGAGGGAGGAGAGACAGAGAGAGGAGGAGAGACAGAGAGAGGGAGGAGAGACAGAGAGAGGGTGGAGAGACAGAGAGAGGGAGGAGAGGAGAGACAGAGAGAGGGTGGAGAGACAGAGAGAGGGAGAGACAGAGAGAGGGAGGAGAGACAGAGAGAGAGGGAGGAGAGACAGAGAGAGAGGAGAGGAGACAGAGAGAGGGAGAGACAGAGAGAGGGAGGAGAGACAGAGAGAGGGAGGAGAGACAGAGAGAGGGAGGAGAGAGAGAGAGAGGGTGGAGAGACAGAGAGAGGGAGGAGAGACAGAGAGAGGGTGGAGAGACAGAGAGAGAGGGAGGAGAGACAGAGAGAGGGTGGAGAGACAGAGAGAGGGAGGAGAGAGAGAGAGAGGTGGAGAGACAGAGAGAGGGGAGGAGAGACAGAGAGAGGGTGGAGAGACAGAGAGAGAGGGAGGAGAGACAGAGAGAGGGTGGAGAGACAGAGAGAGGGAGGAGAGAGAGAGAGAGAGAGGAGAGAGAGAGAGAGAGGGAGGAGAGACAGAGAGAGGGTGGAGAGACAGAGAGAGAGGGAGGAGAGACAGAGAGAGGGTGGAGAGACAGAGAGAGGGAGGAGAGAGAGAGAGAGGGAGGAGAGACAGAGAGAGAGGGAGGAGAGACAGAGAGAGAGGGAGGAGAGACAGAGAGAGGGAGGAGAGACAGAGAGAGGGAGGAGAGAGAGAGAGAGGGAGGGGAGAGAGGGAGACAGGGAGAGGGAGGAGAGACAGAGAGAGGGAGGAGAGAGAGAGAGAGGGAGGAGAGACAGAGAGAGACAGAGAGAGGGAGGAGAGACAGAGAGAGGGTGGAGAGACAGAGAGAGGGAGGGGAGAGAGGGAGACAGAGAGAGGGAGGAGAGACAGAGAGAGGGAGGAGAGAGAGGGAGGGAGGAGAGACAGAGAGAGGGAGGAGAGAGAGAGAGAGGGAGGAGAGACAGAGAGAGACAGAGAGAGGGAGGAGAGACAGAGAGAGGGTGGAGAGACAGAGAGAGGGAGGGGAGAGAGGGAGACAGAGAGAGGGAGGAGAGACAGAG
>NW_025750256.1:0-12500 GCF_021184085.1 Oncorhynchus gorbuscha | reverse complement strand
GGAAGGGGAGGAGGAGTGGGAGGTAGAGGAGGAGGAGTGGGAGGAAGGGGAGGAGGAAGAGGACATAGAGGAGGAGTGGGAGAAAGAGGAGGTAGAGGAGTTAGAGGAGGAGGAGTGGGAAGTGGAGGAGGAGTGGGAAGGGGAGGAGGAGTGGGAGGTAGAGGAGGAGGAGTGGGAGGAGGAGGAGAAGGGGAGGAGGAAGAGGAGGAGGAGGAGGCATGGGAGGAGGAGTGGGAGGAGGAGAAGAAGGGGAGGAGGAGGAAGAGGACATAGAGGAGGTGTGGGAGAAAGAGGAGGTAGAGGAGGAGGAGTGGGAAGTGGAGGAGGAGTGGGAAGGGGAGGAGGAGTGGGAGGTAGAGGAGGAGGAGTGGGAGGAAGGGGAGGAGGAAGAGGAGGAGGAGGAGGCGTGGGAGGAGGAGGAGAAGGGAGGAGGAAGAGGAGGAGGAGTGGGAGGAGGAGGAGGAAGAGTGGGAGGAGGAGGAAAAGGGGAGGAGGAAGAGGAGGTAGAGGAGGATGAGTGGGAGGAGGAGGAAAAGGGGAGGAGGAAGAGGAGGTAGAGGAGGATGAGTTGGAGGAGGAGGAGAAGGGGAGGAGGAGGAAGAGGACATAGAGGAGGAGGAGTGGGAGGAGGAGATAAAGGAGGAGGTGGAGATAGAGAAGAAGGAGATTGAGGAGGAGCTTGAGAAGGAGGAGGAGATAGAGGTGGAGATAGAGGAGGAGGAGGGGGAGATAGAGGTGGAGATAGAGGAAGAGATAGAGGAGGAGGAGATAGAGGAGGAGATAGAGGCGGAGGATGAGATGGAGGAGGAGATAGAGGAGGAGGAGATAGAGGAGGAGGAGATAGAGGAGGGGGAGATAGATGAGGGGGAGGAGATAGGAATGGAGGAGATGGAGGAGGGGGAGGTGGAGATTGTGGGGGAAGGGGCGATAGAGGAGGAGGCAGAGATAGAGGAGGAGATAGAGATGGAGGCGATAGATATGGAGGAAGACAAGATAGAGGAGGAGGTATAGATAGAGGAGGAGTTGGAGGGGGAGGTGGAGATAGTGGAGGAAGAGGAGATAGAGGGGGAGGTTGAGATTGTGGAGGAGGAGGAGATAGAGGATGATATAGAGATGGAGGAGATAGAAGAGGGGATAGAGGAGGAGGGGGAGGTGGAGATTGTGGAGGAAGGGGAGATAGCGGAGGAGGCATTGGAGTCAACATGGGCCAGACATCCCTGTGGAAACGGAGACGACACTTTGTAGAGTCCATGAGCTGAACAATTGAGGCTAGAGAAACAGAGAGACATATGGAGAGAAGATAGAGAAACGGAGACAGAGAGAGAGAGAGAGAGAGAGAGAGAGAGAGAGAGAGAGAGACAGAGAGAGAGAGAGAGAGAGAGAGAGAGAGAGAGAAAAGAGAGAGAGAAGAGAGGAGAGAGAGAGAAGAGAGAGAGAGAGAGAGAGAGAGAGAGAGAGAGAGAGAGAGAGAGACATATGGAGAGAGAGAGAAGAGAGAGAGAGAGAGAGAGAAGAGAGAGAGAGAGAGAGAGAGAGAGAGAGAGAGAGAGAGAGAGAGAGACAGAGAGAGAGAGAGAGAAGAGAGAGAGAGAAGAGAGAGAGAGAGAAGAGAGGGAGAGAGATAGAGAGAGAGAGAGAGAGAGAGAGAGAGAGAGAGACATATGGAGAGAAGATAGAGAAACAGAGACAGAGAGAGAGAGAGAAGAGAGAGAGAGAGAGGAGAGAGAGGGAGAGAGAGAGAGAGAGAGAGAGAGAGAGAGAGAGAGAGAGAGAGAGACAGAAGAGAGAGAGAGAGAGAGAGAAGAGAGAGAAGAGAGAGACATATGGAGAGAAGATAGAGAAACAGAGACAGAGAGAGAGAGAGAGAGAGAGAGAGAGAGAGAGACATATGGAGAGAAGATAGAGAAACAGAGACAGAGAGAGAGAGAAGAGAGAGAAGAGAGAGAAGAGAGGGAGAGAGGAGAGAGAGAGAAGAGAGAGAGAGAGGAGAGAGACAGAGAGAGAGAGAGGAGAGAGACAGAGAGAGAGAGAGGAGAGAGACAGAGAGAGAGAGAGAGAGACAGAGAGAGAGAGAGAGAGAGAGAGAGACAGAGAGACAGAGAGAGAGAGAGAGAGAGAGAGAGAGAGAGAGAGAGAGAGAGAGAGAGAGAAGAGAGAGAGAGAGAGAGAGAGAGAGAGAGAGGAGAGAGAGAAGAGAGAGAGAGAAGAGATAGAGAGAGAGAAGAGAGAGAAGAGAGAGAAGAGAGAGAGAGAAGAGAGAGAGAGAAGAGATAGAGAGAGAGAAGAGAGAGAAGAGAGAGAAGAGAGAGAGAGAAGAGAGAAGAGAGGGAGAGAAGAGAGAGAAGAGAGAGAGAGAAGAGAGAAGAGAGGGAGAGAAGAGAGAGAAGAGAGAGAGAGAAGAGAGAAGAGAGGGAGAGAAGAGAGAGAAGAGAGAGAAGAGAGAGAGAGAGAAGAGAGAGAGAGAGAGAAGGGAGAGAAGAGAGAGAAGAAGAGAGAGAAGAGAAGAGAGAGAGAGAGAAGAGAGAGAAGAGAGAGAAGAGAGAGGAGAGAGAGAAGAGAGAGAGAGAGAGATATCTCCCTCTGCTTAAGAAAGCAGGAGTCTCAGTAAGGGACAGTGAGATCTCTCCTTAGAGAACCTGTCTTGGCACTTCTGTAAAATGAGGACCATATAAATGAAGCCCTCTGGGGCACTTTGACGTTGTCCCACTATTGAATCCTATTCCCTAATTAGTCCACTAGGGCCCTTGTCTAAAGTAATGCACTATATAGGGAATAGGGCTGTAGTAGAAAGTAGTGCACTATATAGGGAATAGGGCTGTAGTATAAAGTTGTCATGTTTGTCATTTATTATCATGTCTTGTCCCTGTGCTCCCCATTCTGTTCGTTTCCCTCTGCTGGTCTTATTGGGTTCTTTCCCTCTTTCTATCCCTCTCTCTCCCCCTCCCCCTCTCACTCTCTCGCTCTCTTCTCTCTATCGTTCCGTTCCTGCTCCCAGCTGTTCCTATTCCCCTAATCATCATTTAGTCTTCCCACACCTGTTCCCGATCCTTTCCCCTGATTAGAGTCCCTATTTATTCCTTTGTGTTCCGTTCCTGTCCCGTCGGTTCCTTGTTTAGTATTCACCATGCTGTGATTGCGTTTCGCCCTGTCCTGTCGTGTTTTTGCTGTGATTGTGTATCGCCCTGTCCTGTCGTGTTTTTTGCCTTCATCAGATGCTGCGTGTGAGCAGGTGTCTCTGTCTACTACGGCCTGCGCCTACCCGAAGCGACCTGCAGTCTGTGGCCGCTTCTCCAGTTATTTCCCTCTACAGACTAGAGGATTTCTGTTATTCCCTGTTTGGACTTAAATAAACTCTGTTTCTGTTAAGTCGCTTTTGGGTCCTCTTTCACCTGCATGACAGAAGGAACCGACCAAGGAATGGACCCAGCGACTTCAGACGCTCGTTTCACTGCCGTCAAGATCCAAGGAGCCATGCTCGGCAGACACGAGCAGGAATTGTCTGCTGCTCGCCATGCCGTGGAGAACCTGGCCGCTCAGGTTTCCGACCTCTCTGGACAGTTCCAGAGTCTACGTCTCGTGCCACCTGTTACTTCCTGGCCTGCCGAGCCTCCAGAACCTAGGGTTAATAACCCACCTTGCTACTCCGGTCAGCCCACTGAGTGCCGCTCCTTTCTCACGCAGTGTGAGATTGTGTTCTCTCTCCAACCCAACACATACTCTAGAGAGAGAGCTCGGGTTGCTTACGTCATTTCACTCCTTACTGGCCGGGCTCGAGAATGGGGCACAGCTATCTGGGAGGCAAGGGCTGATTGCTCTAACAAGTTCCAGAACTTTAAAGAGGAGATGATTCGGGTTTTTGACCGTTCAGTTTTTGGTAGGGAGGCTTCTAGGGCCCTGGCTTCCTTATGCCAAGGTGAACGGTCCATAACGGATTATTCTATTGAGTTTCGCACTCTTGCTGCCTCTAGTGAGTGGAACGAGCCGGCGCTGCTCGCTCGTTTTCTGGAGGGACTCCACGCTGTGGTTAAGGATGAGATTCTCTCCCGGGAGGTTCCTTCAGATGTGGACTCTTTGATTGCTCTCGCCATCCGCATAGAACGACGGGTAGATCTTCGTCACCGGGCTCGTGGAAGAGAGCTCGCATCAACGGTGTTTCCCTGCTCCGCATCGCAACCATCTCCCTCCTCTGGCTTTGAGACTGAGCCCATGCAGCTGGGAGGGATTCGCATCTCGACTAAGGAGAGGGAACGGAGGATCACCAACCGCCTGTGCCTCTATTGCGGAGTTGCTGGACATTTTGTTAATTCATGTCCAGTAAGAGGTCAGAGCCCATCAGTAAGCGGAGGGCTACTGGTGAGCGCTACTACTCAGGCCTCTTCATCTAGATCTTGTACTACTATGTCGGTCCATCTACGCTGGACCGGTTCGGGTGCTACATGCAGTGCCTTGATTGACTCTGGGGCTGAGGGTTGTTTCATGGACGAAGCATGGGTTCGGAAACATAACATTCCTTTCAGACCGTTAGACAAGCCTACGCCCATGTTTGCCTTAGATGGTAGTCATCTTCCCAGTATCAAATTTGAGACACTACCTTTAACTCTCACAGTATCTGGTAACCACAGTGAGACTATTTCTTTTTGATTTTCCGTTCACCGTTTACACCTGTTGTTTTGGGTCATCCCTGGCTAGTATGTCATAATCCTTCTATTAATTGGTCTAGTAATTCTATCCTATCCTGGAACGTTTCTTGTCATGTGAAGTGTTTAATGTCTGCCATCCCTCCCGTTTCTTCTGTCCCTACTTCTCAGGAGGAACCTGGCGATTTGACAGGAGTGCCGGAGGAATATCATGATCTGCGCACGGTCTTCAGTCGGTCCCGAGCCAACTCCCTTCCTCCTCACCGGTCGTATGATTGTAGTATTGATCTCCTTCCGGGGACCACTCCTCCTCGAGGTAGACTATACTCTCTGTCGGCTCCCGAACGTAAGGCTCTCGAGGATTATTTGTCTGTGTCTCTTGACGCCGGTACCATAGTGCCTTCTTCCTCTCCGGCCGGGGCGGGGTTCTTTTTGTTAAGAAGAAGGACGGTACTCTGCGCCCCTGCGTGGATTATCGAGGGCTGAATGACATAACGGTTAAGAATCGTTATCCGCTTCCCCTTATGTCATCAGCCTTCGAGATTCTGCAGGAGCCAGGTGCTTTACTAAGTTGGACCTTCGTAACGCTTACCATCTCGTGCGCATCAGAGAGGGGGACGAGTGGAAAACGGCGTTTAACACTCCGTTAGGGCATTTTGAGTACCGGGTTCTGCCGTTCGGTCTCGCCAATGCGCCAGCTGTTTTTCAGGCATTAGTTAATGATGTTCTGAGAGACATGCTGAACATCTTTGTTTTTGTCTATCTTGACGATATCCTGATTTTTCTCCGTCACTCGAGATTCATGTTCAGCACGTTCGACGTGTTCTACAGCGCCTTTTAGAGAATTGTCTCTACGTAAAGGCTGAGAAGTGCTCTTTTCATGTCTCCTCCGTTACTTTTCTCGGTTCCGTTATTTCCGCTGAAGGCATTCAGATGGATTCCGCTAAGGTCCAAGCTGTCAGTGATTGGCCCGTTCCAAGGTCACGTGTCGAGTTGCAGCGCTTTTTAGGTTTCGCTAATTTCTATCGGCGTTTCATTCGTAATTTCGGTCAAGTTGCTGCCCCTCTCACAGCTCTTACTTCTGTCAAGACGTGTTTTAAGTGGTCCGGTTCCGCCCAGGGAGCTTTTGATCTTCTAAAAGAACGTTTTACGTCCGCTCCTATCCTCGTTACTCCTGACGTCACTAGACAATTCATTGTCGAGGTTGACGCTTCAGAGGTAGGCGTGGGAGCCATTCTATCCCAGCGCTTCCAGTCTGACGATAAGGTTCATCCTTGCGCTTATTTTTCTCATCGCCTGTCGCCATCTGAGCGCAACTATGATGTGGGTAACCGTGAACTGCTCGCCATCCGCTTAGCCCTAGGCGAATGGCGACAGTGGTTGGAGGGGGGCGACCGTTCCTTTTGTCGTTTGGACAGACCATAAGAACCTTGAGTACATCCGTTCTGCCAAACGACTTAATGCCCGTCAAGCTCGTTGGGCGTTGTTTTTCGCTCGTTTCGAGTTTGTGATTTCTTACCGTCCGGGTAGCAGGAACACCAAGCCTGATGCCTTATCCCGTCTGTTTAGTTCTTCTGTGGCTTCTACTGATCCCGAGGGGATTCTTCCTTATGGGCGTGTTGTCGGGTTAACAGTCTGGGGAATTGAAAGACAGGTTAAGCAAGCACTCACGCACACTGCGTCGCCGCGCGCTTGTCCTAGTAACCTCCTTTTCGTTCCTGTTTCCACTCGTCTGGCTGTTCTTCAGTGGGCTCACTCTGCCAAGTTAGCTGGTCATCCCGGTGTTCGAACCACTCTTGCGTCTATTCGCCAGCGCTTTTGGTGGCCGACTCAGGAGCGTGACACGCGCCGTTTCGTGGCTGCTTGTTCGGACTGCGCGCAGACTAAGTCGGGTAACTCTCCTCCTGCCGGTCGTCTCAGACCGCTCCCCATTCCTTCTCGACCATGGTCTCACATCGCCTTAGACTTCATTACCGGTCTGCCTTTGTCTGCGGGGAAGACTGTGAGAGCCGCCAATAAACGCAGGATTAAGAGTCCAAGGTATTGTTGCGGCCAGAGAGTGTGGCTTTCCACTCGCAACCTTCCTCTTACGACAGCTTCTCGTAAGTTGACTCCGCGGTTCATTGGTCCGTTCCGTGTCTCCCAGGTCGTCAATCCTGTCGCTGTGCGACTGCTTCTTCCGCGACATCTTCGTCGCGTCCATCCTGTCTTCCATGTCTCCTGTGTTAAGCCCTTTCTTCGCACCCCGTTCGTCTTCCCTCCCCCTCCCGTCCTTGTCGAGAGCGCACCTATTTACAAGGTACATAAGATCATGGACATGCGTTCTCGGGGACGGGGTCACCAATACTTAGTGGATTGGGAGGGTTACGGTCCTGAGGAGAGGAGTTGGGTTCCGTCTCGGGACGTGCTGGACCGTTCACTCATCGATGATTTCCTCCGTTGCCGCCAGGATTCCTCCTCGAGTGCGCCAGGAGGCGCTCGGTGAGTGGGGGTACTGTCATGTTTGTCATTTATTATCATGTCTTGTCCCTGTGCTCCCCATTCTGTTCGTTTCCCTCTGCTGGTCTTATTGGGTTCTTTCCCTCTTTCTATCCCTCTCTCTCACTCTCTCGCTCTCTCTTCTCTCTATCGTTCCGTTCCTGCTCCCAGCTGTTCCTATTCCCCTAATCATCATTTAGTCTTCCCACACCTGTTCCCGATCCTTTCCCCTGATTAGAGTCCCTATTTATTCCTTTGTGTTCCGTTCCTGTCCCGTCGGTTCCTTGTTTAGTATTCACCATGCTGTGATTGCGTTTCGCCCTGTCCTGTCGTGTTTTTGCTGTGATTGTGTATCGCCCTGTCCTGTCGTGTTTTTTGCCTTCATCAGATGCTGCGTGTGAGCAGGTGTCTCTGTCTACTACGGCCTGCGCCTACCCGAAGCGACCTGCAGTCTGTGGCCGCTTCTCCAGTTATTTCCCTCTACAGACTAGAGGATTTCTGTTATTCCCTGTTTGGACTTAAATAAACTCTGTTTCTGTTAAGTCGCTTTTGGGTCCTCTTTCACCTGCATGACAAAAGTAGTGTACTATATCGGGAATAGGGCTGTAGTATAAAGTAGTGTACTATATAGGGAATAGGACTGTAGTATAAAGTAGTGTACTATATAGGGCTGTAGTATAAAGTAGTGCACTATATAGGGAATAGGGCTGTAGTATAAAGTAGTGTACTATATAGGGAATAGGGCTGTAGTATAAAGTAGTGCACTATATAGGGAATAGGGCTGTCGTATAAAGTAGTGTACTATATAGGGAATAGGGCTGTAGTATAAAGTAGTGTACTATATAGGGAATAGGGATGTAGTATAAAGTAGTGTACTATATAGGGAATAGGGCTGTAGTATAAAGTAGTGTACTAGATAGGGCTGTAGTATAAAGTAGTGCACTATATAGGGCTGTAGTATAAAGTAGTGCACTATATAGGGAATAGGGCTGTAGTATAAAGTAGTGTACTATATAGGGAATAGGGCTGTAGTATAAAATAGTGTACTAGATAGGGAATAGGGCTGTAGTATAAAGTAGTGTACTATATAGGGCTGTAGTATAAAGTAGTGTACTATATAGGGAATAGGGCTGTAGTATAAAGTAGTGTACTATATAGGGAATAGGGCTGTAGTATAAAGTAGTACAATATATAGGGAATAGGGCTGTAGTATAAAGTAGTGTACTATATAGGGCTGTAGTATAAAGTAGTGCACTATATAGGGAATAGGGCTGTAGTATAAAGTAGTGTACTATATAGGGAATAGGGCTGTAGTATAAAGTAGTGCACTATATAGGGAATAGGGCTGTAGTATAAAGTAGTGTACTATATAGGGAATAGGGCTGTAGTATAAAGTAGTGCACTATATAGGGAATAGGGCTGTAGTATAAAGTAGTGTACTATATAGGGAATAGGGCTGTAGTATAAAGTAGTGTACTATATAGGGAATAGGGCTGTAGTATAAAGTAGTACAATATATAGGGAATAGGGCTGTAGTATAAAGTAGTGCACTATATAGGGCTGTAGTATAAAGTAGTGCACTATATAGGGAATAGGGCTGTAGTATAAAGTAGTGTACTATATAGGGAATAGGGCTGTAGTATAAAGTAGTGCACTATATAGGGAATAGGGCTGTAGTATAAAGTAGTGTACTATATAGGGAATAGGGCTGTAGTATAAAGTAGTGCACTATATAGGGAATAGGGCTGTAGTATAAAGTAGTGCACTATATAGGGAATAGGGCTGTAGTATAAAGTAGTGCACTATATAGGGAATAGGGCTGTAGTAGAAAGTAGTGTACTATATAGGGCTGTAGTATAAAGTAGTGCACTATATAGGGCTGTAGTATAAAGTAGTGCACTATATAGGGAATATGGCTGTAGTATAAAGTAGTGCACTATATAGGGAATAGGTCTGTAGTATAAAGTAGTGCACTATATAGGGAATAGGGCTGTAGTATAAAGTAGTGTACTATATAGGGCTGTAGTATAAAGTAGTGTACTATATAGGGAATAGGGCTGTAGTATAAAGTAGTGTACTATATAGAGCTGTAGTATAAAGTAGTGTACTATATAGGGAATAGGGCTGTAGTATAAAGTAGTGTACTATATAGGGCTGTAGTATAAAGTAGTGTACTAGATAGGGAATAGGGCTGTAGTATAAAGTAGTGTACTATATAGGGCTGTAGTATAAAGTAGTGCACTATATAGGGAATAGGGCTGTAGTATAAAGTAGTGCACTATATAGGGAATAGGGCTGTAGTATAAAGTAGTGCACTATATAGGGAATAGGGCTGTAGTATAAAGTTGTGTACTATATAGGGAATAGGGCTGTAGTATAAAGTAGTGTACTATATAGGGAATAGGGCTGTAGTATAAAGTAGTGTACTATATAGGTAATAGGGCTGTAGTATAAAGTAGTGTACTATATAGGGAATAGGGCTGTAGTATAAAGTAGTGTACTATATAGGGAATAGGGCTGTAGTATAAAGTAGTGTACTATATAGGGAATAGGGCTGTAGTATAAAGTAGTGTACTATATAGGGAATAGGGCTGTAGTATATAGTAGTGCACTATATAGGGAATAGGGCTGTAGTATAAAGTAGTGTACTATATAGGGAATAGGGCTGTAGTATAAAGTAGTGTACTATATAGGGAATAGGGCTGTAGTATAAAGTAGTGTACTATATAGGGAATAGGGAACATTTGGGACAGACACTGACATTCTCCTTCCTGTCTGTATAATGTGGTTAGTGATGTCAAACACACACACACACACACACACACACACACACACACACACACACACACACACACACACACACACACACACACACACACACACACACACACACACACACACACACACACACACACACACACACACACACATGGCGTACTCAAGCTGAATGAACATTAATGGGACCTTAAATGTCAGAGAGAGGAGGAGGAAGAAGAGGAGGAAGAGGAGGAAGAGGAAAAGGAGGAGGAGGTAGAGGAGGAGGAGGAGGAAGAGGAGGGGGAGGAGGAGGAGGAAGAAGAGGAAAGGAGGAGGAAGAGGAGGAGGAAGAGGAAAAGGATGAGGATGTAGAGGAGGAGGAGGAGGAGGAGGAAGAGGAAAGGAGGAGGAGGAGGAGGAAGAGGAAAGGAGGAGGAGGAGGAGGAGGAGGAAGAAGAGGAGGGGGAGGAGGAGGAGGAGGAGGAGGAGGAGGAAGAGGAAATGAGGAGGAGGAGGAGGAGGAGGAGGAGGAGGAAGAAGAGGAGGGGGAGGAGGAGGAGGAAGAGGAAAAGGATGAGGATGTAGAGGAGGAGGAGGAGCAAGAAGAGGAGGGGAGGAGGAGGAGGAAGAGGAAAAGGAGGAGGAGGTAGAGGAGGAGGAGGAGGAGGAAGAGGACCAGACAATAAAGTGAATGATATTTTTATTTCTCTCCCTCCCTTTTTTTACTGCTCTCTGACTCTCTCTCTCTCTCTGTCTCTCATCTCTCTCCTCTCACTCTCTCCTTCCCCCTCTCTCTTTCTCCCCTATCCCTTCCTCCCTGTCTCTTCCTCTCCTCTCTCCTCTCTCCATTCTCTTTCTCTCCTATTTCTCTCCTCTCTCTCCCCTTCCTCCCTCCCTCCCTCCAGGTGAGATGGAGGAGCTGGAAGCTCAGTGGTTAACGGGGATCTGTCACCATGAGAAGAACGAGGTGATGTCCAGTCAGCTGGACGTTGACAACATGGCCGGAGTGTTTTACATGCTGGCTACCGCAATGGGACTGTCTCTCATTACCTTCATATCAGAGCATCTCTTCTACTGGAGGTTGAGATACTGTTTCACTGAGTCTGTACGGGAACACCGGGACTACTGTTCTCTATAAGCAGGGTAAGACTGGGGGTTAGGGGTTAGGGTTAGGGGGTAGGGGTAGGGGGTAGGGGTTAGGGGTTAGGGGGTAGGGGGTAGGGGTTAGGGGTAGGGAGAGTAACTGTTTCACTGGAGTCTGTACGGGAACACCGGGACTACTGTTCTCTATAAGCAGGGTAAGACTGGGGGGGTAGGGGGTAGGGGGTTAGGGGGTAGCGGATAGGGGGTAGGGGTTAGGGGGTAGGGGGTAGGGGTTAGGGGTTAGGGTTGAGGGGTTAGGGGGTAGGGGGGTAGGGGGTTAGGGGTTAGGGTTAGGGGTTAGGGGTTAGGGGGTAGGGGTTAGGGGTTAGGGAGTAGGGGGTAGGGGTTAGGGGTAGGGATTAGTGGGTAGGGGTTAGGGTTAGGGGGTAGCGATTAGGGGTAGGGGTAGGAGGTAGGAGGTAGGGGTTAGGGTAGGAGGTAGGAGGTAGGGTTAGGGGGTTAGGGGGTAGGGGTTAGGGGGTAGGGAGAGTAACTGTTTCACTGGAGTCTGTACTGGAACACCGGGACTACTGTTCTCTATCAGCAGGGTAAGACTGGGGGTTAGGGGGTAGGGGTTAGGGGTTAGGGGGGGTAGGGGTTAGGGGTTAGGGGGTAGGGGGGTAGGGGTTAGGGGTTAGGGGGTAGGGGTTAGGGGGGTTAGGGGGTAGGGGTAGGGGTTAGGGGTTAGGGGTAGGGGTTAGGGGGTAGGGGGTAGGGAGTCTGTAGGGGGTAGGGACTACTGTTAGGGGTAGGGGTTAGTGGGTAGGGGGGTAGGGGTTAGTGGTTAGGGTAGGGTTAGGGCAAAAATTATAGGGGTAGGGGTTAGGGGGTAGTGGTTAGGGTAGGGGTTAGTGGGTAGGGGTAGGGGTTAGTAGTTAGGGGGTAGGGGTTAGGGTTAGGGGGTAGGGGTTAGGGGGGGGTTAGGGTAGGGGTTAGGGTAGGGGGTTAGGGGTAGGGGTTAGGGGGTAAAATAGGGGTAGGGGTTAGTAGGGGGTAGGGGTAGGGGTTAGGGGTAGGGGGTAGGGGTTAGGGGGTAGGGGTAGGGGTTAGGGGGTAGGGGGTAAAAAGTTAGGGGTTAGGGGTTAGGGTAAAAATAGGGGGGGGGTAGGGGGTAGGGGTTAGTGGGTAGGGGTTAGGGGGTAGGGGTTAGGGTAGGGGTAGGGGGTAGGGGTTAGTGGGTAGGGTTAGGGGTAGGGGTTAGGGGTAGGGATTAGGGGTAGCGGATAGGGGGTAGGGGTTAGTGGGTAGGGGGTAGGGGTTAGGGGTTAGGGTAGGGTTAGGGGGTAGGGTTAGGGTAGGGGTTAGGGGTTAGGGTAGGGGTTAGGGGTTAGGGTAGGGGTTAGGGTAAAAATTAGGGGTTAGGGGGTAGGGGTTAGTGGGTAGGGGGTAGGGGTTAGTGGGGTAGGGGTAGGGGGTTAGGGGGGGGTTAGGGGGTAGGGGTTAGGGGGTAGCGGATAGGGGTAGGGGTTAGTGGGTAGGGGGTAG
>NW_025750255.1:0-20019 GCF_021184085.1 Oncorhynchus gorbuscha | reverse complement strand
ACCAACAAAAAGTACATCTCTCAATCCTGCCCGCTTGACCCTATCCCCTCCTCTCTTCTCCAGACCATTTCCGGAGACCTTCTCCCTTACCTCACCTCGCTCATCAACTCATCTGACCGTTGGCTACGTCCCTTCCGTCTTCAAGAGGCGAGTTACCCCTTCTGAAAAAACCTACACTCGATCCCTCCGATGTCAACAATTACAGACCAGTATCCCTTCTTTCTTTTCTCTCCGAAACTCTTGAACGTGCCGTCCTTGGCCAGCTCCCGCTATCTCTGAATGACCTTCTTGATCCCGATCAGTCAGGTTTCAAGACTAGTCATTCAACGGAGACTGCTCTCCTCTGTATCACGGAGGGCGCTCCGCACTGCTAAAGCTAACTCTCTCTCCTCTGCTCTCATCCTTCTAGATCTATCGGCTGCCTTCGATACTGTGAACCATCAGATCCTCCTCTCCACCCTCTCCGAGTTGGGCATCTCCCGGCGCATTGCTTGGTTCGTCCTACCTGACAGGTCGCTCCTACCAGGTGGCGTGGCGAGAATCTGTCTCCTCACCACGCGCTCTCACCACTGGTGTCCCCCAGGGCTCTGTTCTTGGCCCTCTCCTATTCTCGCTATACACCAAGTCACTTGGCTCTGTCATAACTCACATGGTCTCTCTTATCATTGCTATGCAGACGACACACAATTAATCTTCTCCTTTCCCCCTTCTGATGACCAGGTGGCGAATCGCATCTCTGCATGTCTGGCAGACATATCAGTGTGGATGACGGATCACCACCTCAAGCTGGTTTCTCGGCAAAACGGGCTGCTCTTCCTCCGGGGGAAGGACTGCCCGTTCGTGATCTCGCCATCACGGTCGACAACTCCATTGTGTCCTCCTCCCAGGCGCCAAGAACCCAGCAGCGTGATCCTGGACAACACCCTGTCGTTCTCAACTAACATCAAGGCGGTGGCCCGTTCCTGTAGGTTCATGCTCTACAACATCCGCAGAGTACGACCCTGCCTCACACAGGAAGCGGCGCAGGTCCTAATCCAGGCACTTGTCATCTCCCGTCTGGATTTACTGCAACTCGCTGTTGGCTGGGCTCCCTGCCTGTGCCATTAAACCCCTTCAACTCATCCAGAACGCCGCAGCCCGTCTGGTGTTCAACCTTCCCAAGTTCTCTCCGTCCACCCCGCTCCTCCGTTCTCTCCACTGGCTTCCAGTTGAGCTCGCATCGCTACAAGACCATGGTGCTTGCCTACGGAGCTGTGAGGCGGCACCTCAGTACCTCCAGGCTCTGATCAGGCCCTACACCCAAACAAGGGCACTGCGTTCATCCACCTCTGGCCTGCTCGCCTCCCTACCACTGAGAAGTACAGCTCCCGCTCAGCCCAGTCAAAACTGTTCGCTGCCCTGGCCCCCCAATGGTGGAACAAACTCCCTCACGACGCCAGGACAGCGGAGTCAATCACCACCTTCCGGAGACACCTGAAACCCCACCTCTTTAAGGAATACCTAGGATAGGTTAAGTAATCCCTCTCACCCCACCCCCCTAAGTTTTAGATGCACTATTGTTAAGTGACTGTCCCACTGGATGTCATAAGGTGAATGCACCAATTTGTAAGTCGCTCTGGATAAGAGCGTCTGCTAAATGACTTAAATGTAAATGTAAATGTCAATCCCTCTATCATTCTCTCTCCCTCCCTCCCTCCCTTCCCTCTCTCCCTCCCTCCATCACTCTCTCACACTCCATTTTCCATTCTTCCTATTTGTCAAAAAGCCTGCCCTCAACTACCAGTTAAGAATTCAAGGTTGGAAAAAACACTTCTGTGCCAGCCCTCTCCTCACCCTCTCTCTCTCCCACTCCCTACCAGCCTCTTTCTCCCCCCCCCTTACTCCCTCCCTCATTACTCGAGAATGTATGCACACATGACTGTAAGTCGCTTTGGATAAAAGCGTCTGCTAAATGGCATATATTATTATTATTTATTATTATTATTTAACAACTCATCCCTTGTAGACTACTCAATCACTGACTTCAACCCAGAGTCTCTCAGAGAGTTCACACAGTCAGTCCACTGACACCCGTATCAGATCACAGCAAAATCACAGCCTACTTGAACAGAACCAACCTCAACCATGAGACATCAAAGCACAACAAACTGCATGCTCTTAAAAAATGCTATCGATGGAAGGAAGATAGTGTAGAAGCCGACCAAAGAATAATTGGACAAATAAATAAAAGAATCCCTCAAGAGACAACTTCCTCTGCAAAATATTTCCCTGCAATAGTGGTGTTCACTTAGTAGAAAGCCTGAACAGTATATTTGACATATCAGCTAACATAGCAAATAAATACAAAATCAAGCAGAAAACCTAAGAAAATTAACAGCAATGAGAAATGGTTTGATGAAGAGTGAAAAAACCTAAAAACCTATCCAACCAAAAACGAAGAGACCCAGAACACTAAAACAGTACCGAAATGCACTAATAAAAAACCCCGAAGGAACAGCAGGTCAGAAAACAGCTGTGATTGAATAATACATAGAATCAAATTACTTCTGGCAAAAACATAGGTGTAACAGTATAGCTTCCGTCCTCTCTCGCCCCAACCAGGGACCCTCTGCACACAACGACAACAGACATCCTCAAAGCATCGTTACCCATCGTGCCACAAGCCGCAGGCCTTGCAGAGCAAGGGGAACAACTACTTCAAGGTCTCAGAGCGACGTCACCGATTGAAACGCTATTATGAAGCTGGGTGTGGGGGAACATTATAATGAAGATGACCCCATCTCATTGACTGGCGGATGGCTTCAATACCACCGAGCTCTCAAAGGTTTCGCATGTTCCCTATATAGTGCACTAGTTGTTTTTTTTTTACCAGAGCTCATAGGACATAAATAGCCCGGTGAAATATAGTGCACTATATATGGAATAGGGTGCCATATGGGACCAATATAAACCTGTTGTCCATTACCGAGTGTTATTCAGTGTTTCACCCCTCACACACTCTTTTCTCTCTGTCCCGTTTGGCAAGCAGATTCCAGTTGTGTGTATTTTTCATAGCAGGGGACTGTCTGTTTCTGCTTCTCTTCTGCAGCCCTCCACATAAAGACGCTGCTACAACAATCCACCATTTTATCACACCAATGTAGGCGTCATCGTTGACATATGGAAATAGGGATGTATGTTTTTTTTTTTAAATCTATTTTTAAATTTATTTTTCAGTTTGACGACAACACCTGCGAGATGGAAAGGGATGTGACATTGGGACTGTTCTGTATAGTCCTACAGTTCAACAGTACAGGTTGCCATGGTGACGAGGGCTGCCTGTGAACAGAACGTGGGGTTGTCACTGGGGTTGTTAGACGACAGGGAATCTTTCACAGAGACGGTCACAGGTAAACAAGTGGTTAGAGCTAGTGGCTGCTGGATCGAATCCCCGAGCTGACAAAGGTAAAAATCGGTCGTTTTGGCCCCATGAGCAAGGCAGTTAACCCACTGTTCCCCTGAGCAAGGCAGTTAACCCACTGTTCCCCCGAACAAGGCAGTTAACCCACTGTTCCCCTGAGCAAGGCACTTAACCCACTGTTCCCCTGAGTACAATTATATTACTATTATTATAGTACATTTATATTACTATTATTATAGTACAATTATTTTACTATTACTATAGTACAATTATATTACTATTACTATAGTACAATTATATTACTATTATTATAGTACAATTATATCACTATTATTATAGTACAATTATATTACTATTATTATAGTACAATTATATTACTATTACACTATAGTACAATTATATTACTATTACACTATAGTACAATTATATTACTATTATTATAGTACAATTATATTACTATTACTATAGTACAATTATATAACTATTATTATAGTACAATTATATTACTATTATTATAGTACAATTATATTACTATTACACTATAGTACAATTATATTACTATTATTATAGTACAATTATATTACCATTATTATAGTACAATTATATTACTATTACACTATAGTACAATTATATTACTATTATTATAGTACAATTATATTACTATTACTATAGTACAATTATATTACTATTATTATAGTACAATTATATTACTATTATTATAGTACAATTATATTACTATTATTATAGTACAATTATATTACTATTATTATAGTACAATTATATTACTATTACTATAGTACAATTATATTACTATTACACTATAGTACAATTATATTACCATTATTATAGTACAATTATATTACTATTACACTATAGTACAATTATATTACTATTATTATAGTACAATTATATTACTATTATTATAGTACAATTATATTACTATTATTATAGTACAATTACATTACAATTACTATAATACATGTATATTAATATTATATTATAATTACTATATTGCAAATAAATTGCAATTATATTACAAATACTATGGTACAATTATTTTACAATGACTACAACCAGAGTAATTGCTTGCTGTTACAGTATGGGTACTTGACTTAATGGCTAATAAGGTGACCATTATCTATGTACCTTGCTCATAAGCAGTCCTCCTGTAGTTGACTGTGCAACCTACAAAATGTATCCCATGGTCTGAGTGAATGCCCTCTGGTTGACCTTGCCGACCTTTCTCCGTAGCAGTCCTGTGCTGTTGATTGATTGATTAATTAATTGCTTAATTCATTAATCTATTTACCTTATTCCTCAGCAGTCCTCCGGAGCAGTGTTCTGGCGTGCTCGCCAACGGCAATGACTTTACCTTGTCTTTGCCGGTACTAGAGTCGTTGTCCTTGATGATGTCATACTGCCGACAGAACAGGGCAATGACAGCTGCAGGGAGGGGGTAGAGAGACGAGAGATGGGGATTAACATAATGTCTTTGGTCACTCACAGCCCTGTCACCACCATCTCATGTAACTAGTAGTGGAGACATAGTAGAGGGTACGTGGATCATTCCCTGGGGGGGTATGGCGTGACGATGGTAGTGACGATGGTAGTGACGATGGTGGTGACGATGGTGGTGACGATGCTAGTGACGATGGTGGTGACGATGGTGGTGACGATGGTAGTGATGATGGTGGTGACGATGGTGGTGACGATGGTGGTGACGATGGTAGTGACGATGGTGGTGACGATGGTGGTGACGATGGTGGTGACGATGGTGGTGACGATGGTGGTGACGATGGTAGTGACGATGGTGGTGACGATGGTAGTGACGATGGTGGTGACGATGGTAGTGACGATGGTAGTGACGATGGTGGTGACGATGGTAGTGATGATGGTGGTGACGATGGTAGACGACGATGGTGGTGACGATGGTGGTGACGATGGTAGTGACGATGGTGGTGACGATGGTGGTGACGATGGTAGTGACGATGGTGGTGACGATGGTGGTGACGATGGTGGTGTCTTTATCTTTTAGCAGGGAAGATAATTATATCTACCCAATGGTTGTGAAGGTAATGGCACCATACTCACTAGTGCACTTAACTAGTGACCTTAATAGAGTAACACAACTGCAGCATCTGGATGGGTTAGTTCGGGGTGCTGCTGCATGTAAGGCAATAGAGACGTTTGTTTTGTAATAACTACACAGCCCGTTGAGCTACATTAGGCCCTCAACAGGAGTTGGTAGGCCCGTTCATTAGGCCCTCAACAGGAGTTGGTAGGCCCGTTGAGCTACATTAGGCCCTCAACAGGAGTTGGTAGGCCCGTTCATTAGGCCCTCAACAGGAGTTGGTAGGCCCGTTCATTAGGCCCTCAACAGGAGTTGGTAGGCCCGTTCATTAGGCCCTCAACAGGAGTTGGTAGGCCCGTTCATTAGGCCCTCAACAGGAGTTGGTAGGCCCGTTGAGCTACATTAGGCCCTCAACAGGAGTTGGTAGGCCCGTTCATTAGGCCCTCAACAGGAGTTGGTAGGCCCGTTCATTAGGCCCTCAACAGGAGTTGGTAGGCCCGTTGAGCTACATTAGGCCCTCAACAGGAGTTGGTAGGCCCGTTCATTAGGCCCTCAACAGGAGTTGGTAGGCCCGTTGAGCTACATTAGGCCCTCAACAGGAGTTGGTAGGCCCGTTCATTAGGCCCTCAACAGGAGTTGGTAGGCCCGTTCATTAGGCCCTCAACAGGAGTTGGTAGGCCCGTTGAGCTACATTAGGCCCTCAACAGGAGTTGGTAGGCCCGTTCATTAGGCCCTCAACAGGAGTTGGTAGGCCCGTTGAGCTACATTAGGCCCTCAACAGGAGTTGGTAGGCCCGTTCATTAGGCCCTCAACAGGAGTTGGTAGGCCCGTTCATTAGGCCCTCAACAGGAGTTGGTAGGCCCGTTCATTAGGCCCTCAACAGGAGTTGGTAGGCCCGTTCATTAGGCCCTCAACAGGAGTTGGTAGGCCCGTTCATTAGGCCCTCAACAGGAGTTGGTAGGCCCGTTGAGCTACATTAGGCCCTCAACAGGAGTTGGTAGGCCCGTTCATTAGGCCCTCAACAGGAGTTGGTAGGCCCGTTCATTAGGCCCTCAACAGGAGTTGGTAGGCCCGTTCATTAGGCCCTCAACAGGAGTTGGTAGGCCCGTTCATTAGGCCCTCAACAGGAGTTGGTAGGCCCGTTCATTAGGCCCTCAACAGGAGTTGGTAGGCCCGTTGAGCTACATTAGGCCCTCAACAGGAGTTGGTAGGCCCGTTCATTAGGCCCTCAACAGGAGTTGGTAGGCCCGTTCATTAGGCCCTCAACAGGAGTTGGTAGGCCCGTTCATTAGGCCCTCAACAGGAGTTGGTAGGCCCGTTCATTAGGCCCTCAACAGGAGTTGGTAGGCCCGTTGAGCTACATTAGGCCCTCAACAGGAGTTGGTAGGCCCGTTCATTAGGCCCTCAACAGGAGTTGGTAGGCCCGTTCATTAGGCCCTCAACAGGAGTTGGTAGGCCCGTTGAGCTACATTAGGCCCTCAACAGGAGTTGGTAGGCCCGTTGAGCTACATTAGGCCCTCAACAGGAGTTGGTAGGCCCGTTCATTAGGCCCTCAACAGGAGTTGGTAGGCCCGTTCATTAGGCCCTCAACAGGAGTTGGTAGACCCGTTGAGCTACATTAGGCCCTCAACAGGAGTTGGTAGGCCCGTTCTTTAGGCCCTCAACAGGAGTTGGTAGGCCCGTTTATTAGGCCCTCAACAGGAGTTGGTAGGCCCGTTCATTAGGCCCTCAACAGGAGTTGGTCCTCCAATAAAAGTCTCAGTGGATGGATAGACAATATCCCTTTAAACTGGGTGATCTGCCTGTTTGGTTCTCTGGATGAGAATGTTAACTGGTTGATCTGCCTGTTTGGTTCCCTGGATGAGAATGTTAACTGGTTGATCTGCCTGTTTGGTCCTCTGGATGAGAAAGTTAGCTGGGTGCATATATAATAGCGTTTATCCCTCAAATAAAAATCTGGACCTGGAGCCAGTTTCACTGCTTTTTCCCCCTATTCTTCCCCTCTAATCAGGGGCTGATTTAGACCTGGGATAGCATGTGGGTGATTCCCCTGAAATCAGGGACTGATTTAGACCTGGGACACCAGGTGGATGATTCCCCCTCTAATCAGGGACTGATTTAGACCTGGGACAACAGGTGGGTGATTCCCCTCTAATCAGGGCCTGAATTAGAGCCGGGACACCAGGTGGGTGATTCCCCTCTAATCAGGGCCTGATTCCCCTCTAATCAGTCTAGCCAGCTATCTACATTTTTAATAATCGTGTTCGAAATACCAACCATAGATTTTGTTAGTCACTCTCACTCAGTTAAAAATGTATTACTCTTCTTCTTCTTCTTCAAGCCTGGTTGTTCCTGCAGGTCCCCGGGGTGTAACAGCCTGGTTGTCCCTGCAGGTCCCCGGGGTGTAACAGCCTGGTTGTCCCTGCAGGTCCCTGGGGTGTAACAGCCTGGTTGTCCCTGCAGGTCCCTGGGGTGTAACAGCCTGGTTGTTCCTGCAGGTCCCTGGGGTATAACAGCCTGGTTGTTCCTGCAGGTCCCTGGGGTATAACAGCCTGTCAGGCCTGGTTGTTCCTGCAGGTCTCTGGGGTGTAACAGCCTGGTTGTTCCTGCAGGTCCCTGGGTATAACAGCCTGTCAGGCCTGGTTGTTCCTGCAGGTCCCTGGGGTATAACAGCCTGTCAGGCCTGGTTGTTCCTGCAGGTCCCCGGGGTGTAACAGCCTGGTTGTTCCTGCAGGTCCCTGGGGTGTAACAGCCTGGTTGTTCCTGCAGGTCCCTGGGGTGTAACAGCCTGCCAGGCCTGGTTGTTCCTGCAGCTCCCTGGGGTGTAACAGCCTGGTTGTTCCTGCAGGTCCCCGGGGTGTAACAGCCTGGTTGTTCCTGCAGGTCCCTGGGGTATAACAGCCTGTCCGGCCTGGTTGCGTCTCACAACTTACTCAGTCTTAGACCTCAGAGGCTTAAGGCCATGTCTAGTCATTACTGGGGTTGAACATCAGGGACTAGAGAGAGAAGTGTGATGTTGATTTGACGTGACAGTAGCGTAGAAGATATTTTGAAAACTGAGCCATTCCTGTTCATTTTAAAGCCGATTGGAAAATAATTTTACGATTTAATATCACCCAGCTTTTGTATGATTCTGTCAAAATTAACGATGAGCTTGACATCAGTGCTGTAGTCGACTGGCTGATTGATTCATGGATTGATTGATTGACAGAGACATAGTTGTCTGTTGAATGACTAAAATGTAAATGTATAGTGGAAACAGCATCCTCGGACAACTGAACACTCACCCATCCAATCTGCAATAACGAGCTTCTAAATTATTGGCAGCATGCAAAGTCATTACCTGCTCTGTCCTTTCCCTTACCTGTCCTTTTCCTTACCTGCCCTGTCCTTTTCCGTACCTGTCCTTTTCCATACCTGTCCTTTTCCTTACCTGTCCTTTTCCTTACCTGCCCTGTCCTTTTCCTTACCTGTCCTTTTCCGTACCTGTCCTTTTCCTTACCTGTCCTTTTCCTTACCTGTCCTTTTCCTTACCTGCCCTGTCCTTTTCTCTACCTGTCCTTTTCCTTACCTGCCCTGTCCTTTTCCTTACCTGCCCTGTCCTTTTCCTTACCTGCCCTGTCCTTTTCCTTACCTGTCCTTTTCCTTACCTGCTCTGTCCTTTTCCTTACCTGTCCTTTTCCTTACCTGCCCTGTCCTTTTCCTTACCTGTCCTTTTCCTTACCTGTCCTTTTCCTTACCTGCCCTGTCCTTTTCCTTACATGTCCTTTTCCGTACCTGTCCTTTTCCTTACCTGTCCTTTTCCTTACCTTCCCTGTCCTTTTCCTTAACTGCCCTGTCCTTTTCCTTACCTATCCTTTTCCTTACCTGCCCTGTCCTTTTCCTTACCTGTCCTTTTCCTTACCTGTCCTGTCCTTTTCCTTACCTGCCCTGTCCTTTTCCTTACCTGCCCTGTCATTCTCCTTACCTGCCCTGTCCTTTTCCTTACCTTCCCTGTCCTTTTCCTTACCTGCTCTGTCATTTTCCTTACCTGTCCTTTTCCGTACCTGTCCTTTTCCTTACCTGTCCTTTTCCTTACCTGTCCTTTTCCTTACCTGCTCTGTCCTTTTCCGTACCTGTCCTTTTCCCTACCTGTCCTTTTCCCTACCTGTCCTTTTCCGTACCTGTCCTTTTCCGTACCTGTCCTTTTCCGTACCTGTCCTTTTCCTTACCTTCCCTGTCCTTTTCCTTACCTGTCCTTTTCCGTACCTGTCCTTTTCCGTACCTGCCCTGTCCTTTTCCTTACCTACCCTGTCCTTTTCCGTACCTGTCCTTTTCCGTACCTGTCCTTTTCCGTACCTGTCCTTTTCCTTACCTGCCCTGTCCTTTTCCTTACCTGTCCTATTCCTTACCTGCCCTGTCCTTTTCCTTAGCTGCCCTGTCCTTTTCCTTAGCTGCCCTGTCCTTTTCCTTAGCTGCTCTGTCCTTTTCCTTACCTGACCTGTCCTTTTCCTTACCTGCCCACATGAGCAGCACGACCACAATGATGATCGCCTCTCCTGTCTGGAGCTGCCGTGTCTTGTCCAGACCTTCCACTGCAGGGTCATCTGTAGTGACGGACAGAGACAACAGACCCTTTTTCTATATATTCTTTTGCACCAAAGAAAACAAGTGAAAGACAGAACAAAGCAGATAAAAGCACTGTTAAAATGGTGAGCAGGTGAGGTTGGAAACGTAAATGGGATTATATGAAAACCACACCAAAAACAAGAAGAATATATATATACAGTACCAGTCAAAAGTTTGGACACACCTACTCATTCAAGAGTTTTCCTTTATTAAAAAAAAACTATTTTCTACATTGTAGAATAATAGTGAAGACATCAACACTATAAAATTAAACATATGGAATAAAGTAGAAACTAAAAAAAATATAACAATTCAAAATATATTTTTGATTTTTAAATTCTTCAAAGTAGCCACCCTTTGCCTTGATGACAGCTGTGCACACTTTTGGCAGTCTCTCAACCAGTTTCACCTGGAGTATTGAGCAAATGGTCTGAATACTTATGTAAATGTGATTTAAAAATGTGCAAAAATGAGGGGATTACTGGGTAGTTTGGTTCATCAGGTTGATCCCTTGTCTATGCTTGAAGTTACTGAGGGATGATGATGTTTTGGCAAAATGAAGATAAGAATTCCAATGTGAAGAGAGGAGTATGGGACCTCTGTATCTGTACAGACCACAGATCCTGTCTATTCCAAACCACCCAGACCCTGTCCTTTCCAAACCACCCAGACCCTGTACATTCCAAACCATCCATACCCTGTTAATACCAAACCACCCAGACCCTGTTAATACCAAACCACCCAGACCCTGTTAATACCAAACCACCCAGACCCTGTTAATACCAAACCACCCTGACCCTGTTAATACCAAACCACCCTGACCCTGTTAATACCAAACCACCCAGACCCTGTTAATACCAAACCACCCAGACCCTGTTAATACCAAACCACCCAGACCCTGTTAATACCAAACCACCCTGACCCTGTTAATACCAAACCACCCAGACCCTGTTAATACCAAACCACCCAGACCCTGTTAATACCAAACCACCCAGACCCTGTTAATACCAAACCACCCAGACCCTGTTAATACCAAACCACCCAGACCCTGTTAATACCAAACCACCCTGACCCTGTTAATACCAAACCACCCAGACCCTGTTAATACCAAACCACCCTGACCCTGTTAATACCAAACCACCCAGACCCTGTTAATACCAAACCACCCAGATCCTGTTAATACCAAAACACCCAGACCCTGTTAATACCAAACCACCCAGACCCTGTTAATACCAAACCACCCAGACCCTGTTAATACCAAACCACCCAGACCCTGTTAATACCAAACCACCCAGATCCTGTTAATACCAAAACACCCAGACCCTGTTAATACCAAACCACCCTGACCCTGTTAATACCAAACCACCCAGATTCTGTTAATACCAAACCACCCAGACCCTGTTAATACCAAACCACCCAGACCCTGTTAATACCAAACCACCCAGATCCTGTTAATACCAAAACACCCAGATCCTGTTAATACCAAAACACCCAGACCCTGTTAATACCAAAACACCCAGACCCTGTTAATACCAAAACACCCAGACCCTGTTAATACCAAAACACCCAGACCCTGTTAATACCAAAACACCCAGACCCTGTCACTACCAAAACACCCAGACCCTGTTAATACCAAAACACCCTGATTCTGTTAATACCAAAACACCCTGATTCTGTTAATACCAAAACACCCAGACCCTGTCACTACCAAAACACCCAGACCCTGTTAATACCAAAACACCCAGATTCTGTTAATACCAAAACACCCTGATTCTGTCACTACCAAAACACCCAGATTCTGTCACTACCAAAACACCCAGATTCTGTTAATACCAAAACACCCTGATTCTGTCACTACCAAAACACCCAGATTCTGTTAATACCAAAACACAAGTCTAGTCTTGAATGTATGTGACTTATCTATTATTATTATTATTATTATTATTATTATTATATTATTATATTATTATCTATAACCTCCACCGCAGAGAGAGAAAAACAACAGACCTGGTCAGAACCAGTCAGAACCAGTCAGAACCAGTCAGAACCAGTCAGAACCAGTCAGAACCAGTCAGAACTTAGAAAGACAACACAAGACAGACAACAGCCCTGGTCAGAACCAGTCAGAACCAGTCAGAACCAGTCAGAACCAGTCAGAACCAGTCAGAACTTAGAAAGACAACACAAGACAGACAACAGCCCTGGTCAGAACCAAGTCAGAAGACACCCAGTGTAAAGCCAAAGATGACCATATATGGGAGAGGAAAGCTCGGGTCACTACCAAGATAGTAAACAAGACACCCTGGGTAAATCCAAAGACTACAAAGATGAACATTTATGAGAGAGACAACAACCGTGGTCGGTACGAGTCAGAACCAGTCAGTACCAGTCCAAAGTAGTCAGAACCAGTCAGTACCAGTCCAAAGTAGTCAGAACCAGTCAGTACCAGTCCAAAGTAGTCAGAACCAGTCTGCACCAACAGGAGCCTGGATCAGTGCAGTCTGAGGCCTCTAGAGGTCACATTCAAATCAAACCAACACAACTTTATTTGAAGTGAATTTACACCTCTTAATAGAAAGGATGTGTGAAGAGTAATGAGTTTCGACTGAATTCCAATTTACAAATGGACAATCCCAGAGAATCGTTACAAATAATAATAATTGAAATGTGCCAATTAGATCCACACTCGAGCAAGCCAACAGCCTACTTGATGGTAATAGTGCTCACCGTTGCCCCTTGTGGCCGGTATTGAAGGAATATCCCGACATCCTGGGGACCTAGACGAATGTTGAATAACTCAGTCTATCTTGGTAGGATCGTGTCATGTTTTGTCATTTATTATCTTGTCTTGTCCCTGTGCTTCCCATTCTATTCGTTTCCCTCTGCTGGTCTTATTAGGTTCTTTCCCTCTTTCTATCCCTCTCTCTCCCCCTCCCTCTCTCACTCTCTCGCTCTCTCTTCTCTCTATCGTTCCGTTCCTGCTCCCAGCTGTTCCTATTCCCCTAATCAATCATTTAGTCTTCCCACACCTGTTCCCGATCCTTTCCCCTGATTAGAGTCCCTATTTCTTCCTTTGTGTTCCGTTCCTGTCCTGTCGGTTCCTTGTCTAGAATTCACCGTGCTGTGTTTGTGTATCGCCCTGTCGTGTCGTGTTTTCCTCAGATGCTGCGTGGTGAGCAGGTGTCTGAGTCTGTCTGGTTCAAGTGCCTTCCCGAGGCAACCTGCTGTTCACCTGCTGTTCAAGATCGGGTCTCCAGTTTGTCCTCGTCATTTCGAGTGAAAGTTGTGTTTTTTGTTTGTATTTACTTTACTGGATTAAAGACTCTGTTTTCGCCAAGTCGCTTTTGGGTCCTCTTTCACCTGCATGACAGAAGGAACCGACCAAGGAATGGACCCAGCGACTTCAGACGCTCGTTACACTGCCGTCAAGATCCAAGGAGCCATGCTCGGCAGACACGAGCAGGAATTGTCTGCTGCTCGCCATGCCGTGGAGAACCTGGCCGCTCAGGTTTCCGACCTCTCTGGACAGTTCCAGAGTCTACGTCTCGTGCCACCTGTTACTTCCTGGCCTGCCGAGCCTCCAGAACCTAGGGTTAATAACCCACCTTGCTACTCCGGGCAGCCCACTGAGTGCCGCTCCTTTCTCACGCAGTGTGAGATTGTGTTCTCTCTCAACCCAACACATACTCTAGAGAGAGCTCGGGTTGCTTACGTCATTTCACTCCTTACTGGCCGGGCTCGAGAATGGGGCACAGCTATCTGGGAGGCAAGGGCTGATTGCTCTAACAAGTTCCAGAACTTTAAGGAGGAGATGATTCGGGTTTTTGACCGTTCAGTTTTTTGGTAGGGAGGCTTCTAGGGCCCTGGCTTCCTTATGCCAAGGTGAACGGTCCATAACGGATTATTCTATTGAGTTTCGCACTCTTGCTGCCTCTAGTGAGTGGAACGAGCCGGCGCTGCTCGCTCGTTTTCTGGAGGGACTCCACGCAGTGGTTAAGGATGAGATTCTCTCCCGGGAGGTTCCTTCAGATGTGGACTCTTTGATTGCTCTCGCCATCCGCATAGAACGACGGGTAGATCTTCGTCACCGGGCTCGTGGAAGAGAGCTCGCATCAACGGTGTTTTCCTGCTCCGCATCGCAACCATCTCCCTCCTCTGGCTCAGAGTCTGAGCCCATGCAGCTGGGAGGATTCGCATCTCGACTAAGGAGAGGGAACGGAGGATCACCAACCGCCTGTGCCTCTATTGCGGAGTTGCTGGACATTTTGTTAATTCATGTCCAGTAAAAGCCAGAGCTCATCTGTAAGCGGAGGCTACAGGTGAGCGCAACTACTCAAGTCTCTCCATCAAGATCCTGTACTACTTTGTCGGTCCATCTACGCTGGACCGGTTCGGGTGCTACATGTAGTGCCTTGATAGACTCTGGGGCTGAGGGTTGTTTCATGGACGAAGCATGGGTTCGGAAACATGACATTCCTTTCAGAGAGTTAGAGAAGCCTACGCCCATGTTAGCCTTAGATGGTAGTCATCTTCCCAGTATCAGATTTGAGACACTACCTTTAACCCTCACAGTATCTGGTAACCACAGTGAGACTATTTCTTTTTGATTTTTCGTTCACCGTTTACACCTGTTGTTTTGGGTCATCCCTGGCTAGTATGTCATAATCCTTCTATTAATTGGTCTAGTAATTCTATCCTATCCTGGAACGTTTCTTGTCATGTGAAGTGTTTAATGTCTGCCATCCCTCCCGTTTCTTCTGTCCCTACTTCTCAGGAGGAACCTGGCGATTTGACAGGAGTGCCGGAGGAATATCATGATCTGCGCACGGTCTTCAGTCGGTCCCGAGCCAACTCCCTTCCTCCTCACCGGTCGTATGATTGTAGTATTGATCTCCTTCCGGGGACCACTCCTCCTCGGGGTAGACTATACTCTCTGTCGGCTCCCGAACGTAAGGCTCTCGAGGATTATTTATCTGTGTCTCTTGACGCCGGTACCATAGTGCCTTCTTCCTCTCCGGCCGGGCGGGTTCTTTTTGTTAAGAAGAAGGACGGTACTCTGCGCCCCTGCGTGGATTATCGAGGGCTGAATGACATAACGGTTAAGAATCGTTATCCGCTTCCCCTTATGTCATCAGCCTTCGAGATTCTGCAGGGAGCCAGGTGCTTTACTAAGTTGGACCTTCGTAACGCTTACCATCTCGTGCGCATCAGAGAGGGGGACGAGTGGAAAACGGCGTTTAACACTCCGTTAGGGCATTTTGAGTACCGGGTTCTGCCGTTTGGTCTCGCCAATGCGCCAGCTGTTTTTCAGGCATTAGTTAATGATGTTCTGAGAGACATGCTGAACATCTTTGTTTTTGTCTATCTTGACGATATCCTGATTTTTTCACCGTCACTCGAGATTCATGTTCAGCACGTTCGACGTGTTCTACAGCGCCTTTTAGAGAATTGTCTCTACGTAAAGGCTGAGAAGTGCTCTTTTCATGTCTCCTCCGTTACTTTTCTCGGTTCCGTTATTTCCGCTGAAGGCATTCAGATGGATTCCGCTAAGGTCCAAGCTGTCAGTGATTGGCCCGTTCCAAGGTCACGTGTCGAGTTGCAGCGCTTTTTAGGTTTTGCTAATTTCTATCGGCGTTTCATTCATAATTTCGGTCAAGTTGCTGCCCCTCTCACAGCTCTTACTTCTGTCAAGACGTGTTTTAAGTGGTCCGGTTCCGCCCAGGGGCTTTTGATCTTCTAAAAGAACGTTTCGTCCGCTCCTATCCTCGTTACTCCTGACGTCACTAGACAATTCATTGTCGAGGTTGACGCTTCAGAGGTAGGCGTGGGAGCCATTCTATCCCAGCGCTTCCAGTCTGACGATAAGGTTCATCCTTGCGCTTATCTTTCTCATCGCCTGTCGCCATCTGAGCGCAACTATGATGTGGGTAACCGTGAACTGCTCGCCATCCGCTTAGCCTAGGCGAATGGCGACAGTGGTTGGAGGGGGCGACGTTCCTTTTGTCGTTTGGACAGACCATAAGAACCTTGAGTACATCCGTTCTGCCAAACGACTTAATGCCCGTCAAGCTCGTTGGGCGTTGTTTTTTCGCTCGTTTCGAGTTTGTGATTTCTTACCGTCCGGGTAGCAAGAACACCAAGCCTGATGCCTTATCCCGTCTGTTTAGTTCTTCTGTGGCTTCTACTGATCCCGAGGGATTCTTCCTTATGGGCGTGTTGTCGGGTTAACAGTCTGGGAATTGAAAGACAGGTTAAGCAAGCACTCACGCACACTGCGTCGCCGCGCGCTTGTCCTAGTAACCTCCTTTTCGTTCCTGTTTCCACTCGTCTGGCTGTTCTTCAGTGGGCTCACTCTGCCAAGTTAGCTGGTCATCCCGGTGTTCGAGGCACTCTTGCGTCTATTCGCCAGCGCTTTTGGTGGCCGACTCAGGAGCGTGACACGCGCCGTTTCGTGGCTGCTTGTTCGGACTGCGCGCAGACTAAGTCGGGTAACTCTCAGACCGCTCCCCATTCCTTCTCGACCATGGTCTCACATCGCCCTAGACTTCATTACCGGTCTGCCTTTGTCTGCGGGGAAGACTGTGATTCTTACGGTTGTCGATAGGTTCTCTAAGGCGGCACATTTCATTCCCCTCGCTAAACTTCCTTCCGCTAAGGAGACGGCACAAATCATTATCGAGAATGTATTCAGAATTCATGGCCTCCCGTTAGACGCCGTTTCAGACAGAGGCCCGCAATTCACGTCACAGTTTTGGAGGGAGTTCTGTCGTTTGATTGGTGCGTCCGTCAGTCTCTCTTCCGGGTTTCATCCCCAGTCTAACGGTCAAGCAGAGGGCCAATCAGACGATTGGTCGCATACTACGCAGCCTTTCTTTCAGAAACCCTGCGTCTTGGGCAGAACAGCTCCCCTGGGCAGAATACGCTCACAATTCGCTTCCTTCGTCTGCTGCCGGGTTATCTCCGTTTCAGAGTAGTCTGGGTTACCAGCCTCCTCTGTTCTCATCCCAGCTTGCCGAGTCCAGCGTTCCCTCCGCTCAAGCGTTTGTCCAACGTTGTGAGCGCACCTGGAGGAGGGTGAGGTCTGCACTTTGCCGTTACAGGGCACAGACTGTGAGAGCCGCCAATAAATGCAGGATTAAGAGTCCAAGGTATTGTGCGGCCAGAGAGTGTAGCTTTCCACTCGCAACCTTCCTCTTACGACAGCTTCTCGTAAGTTGACTCCGCGGTTCATTGGTCCGTTCCGTGTCTCCCAGGTCGTCAATCCTGTCGCTGTGCGGTGCGACTTCTTCTTCCGCGACATCTTCGTCGCGTCCATCCTGTCTTCCATGTCTCCTGTGTTAAGCCCTTTCTTCGCACCCCCGTTCGTCTTCCCTCCCCCTCCCGTCCTTGTCGAGAGCGCACCTATTTACAAGGTACATAAGATCATGGACATGCGTTCTCGGGGACGGGGTCACCAATACTTAGTGGATTGGGAGGTTACGGTCCTGAGGGAGAGGAGTTGGGTTCCGTCTCGGGGCGTGCTGGACCGTTCACTCATTGATGATTTCCTCCGTTGCCGCCAGGATTCCTCCTCGAGTGCGCCAGGAGGCGCTCGGTGAGTGGGGGGTACTGTCATGTTTTGTCATTTATTATCTTGTCTTGTCCCTGTGCTTCCCATTCTATTCGTTTCCCTCTGCTGGTCTTATTAGGTTCTTTCCTCTTTCTATCCCTCTCTCTCCCCCTCCCTCTCTCACTCTCTCGCTCTCTCTTCTCTCTATCGTTCCGTTCCTGCTCCCAGCTGTTCCTATTCCCCTAATCAATCATTTAGTCTTCCCACACCTGTTCCCGATCCTTTCCCCTGATTAGAGTCCCTATTTCTTCCTTTGTGTTCCGTTCCTGTCCTGTCGGTTCCTTGTCTAGAATTCACCGTGCTGTGTTTGTGTATCGCCCTGTCGTGTCGTGTTTTCCTCAGATGCTGCGTGGTGAGCAGGTGTCTGAGTCTGTCTGGTTCAAGTGCCTTCCCGAGGCAACCTGCTGTTCACCTGCTGTTCAAGATCGAGTCTCCAGTTTGTCCTCGTCATTTCGAGTGAAAGTTGTGTTTTTTGTTTGTATTTACTTTACTGGATTAAAGACTCTGTTTTCGCCAAGTCGCTTTTGGGTCCTCTTTCACCTGCATGACAGATCGGCCATAGAGACAGCCATTCATCTAAAAGGGCCACCATTGTCCTCCTATCACATTCCCAGAGGAGAAGATGTGCTGGTCAGCCCCAGAGGAGAGGAAGTGCTATTCAGCCCCAGAGGAGAGGAAGTGCTTGTCAGCCTCAGAGGAGAGGAAGTGCTTTTCAGCCCCAGAGGAGAGGAAGTGCCAGTCAGCCCCAGAGGAGAGGAAGTGCCAGTCAGCCCCAGAGGAGAGGAAGTGCCAGTCAGCCCCAGGGGCTGAGAGGAAGCGCTATTCAGCCCCAGAGGAGAGGAAGTGCTTTTCAGCCCCAGAGGAGAGGAAGTGCCAGTCAGCCCCAGAGGAGAGGAAGCGCTATTCAGCCCCAGAGGAGAGGAAGTGCTGGTCAAAATCACACATCAATCTCCACTTTTAATAATCCTAATTTAAAGGGATTGGCCAAAACTAAGGATCAATTTCCTTCCCTCTCCCATCCTATAACCTGTAGCATGGTGGAATGCCACTTTCTATAATGTTTACATATCCTACATGACTCATCTCATATGTATGTACTGTACTCTACACCATCTACTGCATCTTGCCTATGCCGTTCGGCCATCGCTCATCCATATATGTTCATATTCTTATTCCATCCTTTTACATTTGTGTGTATAAGGTAGTTGTAGTGAAATTGATAGATCACTCGTTCGATATTACTGCACGGTCGGAACTAGAAGCACTTCGCTACCCTCGCATTAACATCTGCTAACCACGTGTATGTGACCAATAACATTTGATTTGAAGCCAATTTGCCAATTTGCTAAAATCAATGCTTATATATATTTATTTTTTATTTTAGCAAGCTAGCATCATGATACAGCAGTGTTGATTACATTTGACACTTCGTATGACATGTGACTACAGTTTGCATTGAATTGTGGGTCATATCATCCGCACAAGTGACCATCCCTACAAAAATCATGGGGGGGGGGGGGCGAGAGGAGAAAGTTAGTGAAACGGAGCTCTACTTTAAGACGATAATCAAACTGCATCCGATTTCGACTGGGACCCCCCACCCCCCCCAAGGGAAAGTGGCTAGTGCAAGGGCTGATGGGGTAAAAAATAATGTTTTTGGACTACAGACTTTAAAGTCCTGATACAAAATCAATGCAACCACTCCCCAGTTTCTACTCAGCAGATGCAATTGTACACACAATCAATAAACCTGATGGACTCCCACTAAGTTGGTATTGCCAGCTCTCTCTGTCTCTGTCTCTGTCTCTGTCTCTGTCTCTGTCTCTGTCTCTCTCTCTCCCTCTCTCTCTCTTGCTCTCTCTCTCTCTCTCTCTCTCTCTCTCTCTCTCTCTCTCTCTCTCTCTCTCTCTCTCTCTCTCTCTCTCTCTCTCTCTCTCTCTCTCTCTCTCTCTCTCTCTCTCTCTCTCTCTCTCTCTCTCTCTCTCTTGCTCTCTCTCTCTCTCTCTCTCTCTCTCTCTCTCTCTCTCTCTCTCTCTCTCTCTCTCTCTCTCTCTCTCTCTCTCTCTCTCTCTCTCTCTCTCTCTCTCTCTCTCTCTCTCTCTCTCTCTCTCTCTCTCTCTCTCTCTCTCTCTCTCTCTCTCTCTCTCTCTCTCTCTCTCCCTCCCTCCTCATCAAGGATTGTTTAATGGTGATGATTCGATTGACATCCGGAACGGTCTTGAGAGATCTCTTCCAGTCCAGTTGTAGACAATCGATGCAGGTGTATTTGTGTTTATCTGCTGTTTTGTTAAGAAATGTGCATTTGTGTACATCACACATGCTCAAAACAGA
>NW_025750254.1:15000-20028 GCF_021184085.1 Oncorhynchus gorbuscha | reverse complement strand
TTGACTCCCTGTACCGTCAGTGACCAGATATATTGATGTTGACTCCCTGTACCTTCAGTGACCAGATATATTGATATTGACTCCCTGTACCTTCAGTGACCAGATATATTGATATTGACTCCCTGTACCTTCAGTGACCAGATATATTGATATTGACTCCCTGTACCTTCAGTGACCAGATATATTGATATTGACTCCCTGTACCTTCAGTGACCAGATATGTTGACTCCCTGTACCTTCAGTGACCAGATATATTGACTCCCTGTACCGTCAGTGACCAGATATATTGACTCCCTGTACCTTCAGTGACCAGATATATTGATATTGACTCCCTGTACCTTCAGTGACCAGATATATTGACTCCCTGTACCTTCAGTGACCAGATATATTGATATTGACTCCCTGTACCTTCAGTGACCAGATATATTGATTTTTGATTGGTTCTCTGTACCTTCAGTGACCAGATCAGCCAGTGAGTGAGGCTCTGCAGACACACGAAGCCACCTCAACATGGCCTGGTAGTTCTTCTGGAGCACCTGAACACAGGAGACAGAAGGAACACACACACACACACACACACACACACACACACACACACACACACACACACACACACACACACACACACACACACACACACACACACACACACAGGTCATTAATCCACTAGGAAACTAGGAGAAACAGGAGAGAAACCAAACTGAGTTAGATGTTGTGTGTTGGGTGTTTGTAAGGTGTGTCTCACGGTGGGGTCTGAGTCAGGGTTCTGTAGGTTTCTGCACTAGAACATGGAACACCTCAGCACCCGTTCCACAGCTCCTAAAATAACAACGCTTTTTTAAAAAAATTTGGTTCGCTTTTAAACATGATTTGTATTTCTGAACACGCTCCCAGAGTCTAGATTCTCACCCAGGGCAGGTGCTAAGGCTAGCCAGGAGTCTAGGCAACACCTCTGGACCTTGCTGCAGCCAATCAGGTTGGTGGATGCTTTGCTACAGCCAATAGCAGCCTTGCTCTCGAGTGAGAAGTGGCCGTTACAGATCCCCTCAGGAGTGACACCACAGCAAGGATGACGGAGGCAGATGAATCCTGAGAGAGAGACAGACAGAGACAGACAGAAAATAGAGAGACAGACAGAGAGACAGAGAGAGAGACAGAAAATAGAGACAGACAGAGAGACAGAGAGCAAGACAGACAGAGAGACAGAGAGAGATAGAGAGCAAGACAGACAGAGAGACAGACAGAGAGAGAGAAATAGAGACAGAGGGAGAGAGCGAGAAAGAGAGAGAGAAAGAGACAGAGAGAGAGAAATAGAGACAGAGAGAGAAGAGAGCGAGAGCGAGAAGCGAGAGAGAGAGAGAGAGAGACAGACAGATTTGACATATTGGAAAAATTAACAAAAAAACAAGCAAACTAGAATGCTGGCCCTACACAGAAGTACACAGCGGCAGGGCTACTGCCACTGTGACTGACTAAAGTAAGGAAGCTTTGACTATGTACAGACTCAGTGAGCATAGCCTTGCTGTTGAGAAAGGCCGCCGTAGGCAGAACATAGCTCTCAAGAGGACAGGCTATGTGCTCACTACCCACAAATAAGGTGGAAACTGGCTGCACTTCCTAACCTCCTGCCCAGTATGACCATATTAAGAGACATATTTCCTCGGATTACACAGATCCACAAAAATTCAAAAACAAATCAAATTTTGATAAACTCCATATCTACTGGGTGAAATACCACAGTGTGCATCACAGCAGCAAGATTTGTGACCTGTTGCCACGAGAAAAAGGGCAACCAGTGAAGAACAAACACCATTGTAAATACAACCCATATCTATGCTTATTTTTTTATCTTGTGTTCTTTACCATTTGTACATTGTTAAAAACACTGTATATATATAATATGACATTTGTAATGTTTTTATTGTTTTGAAACGTCTGTATGTTTAATGTTTACTGTTCATTTTTATTGTTTATTTCACTTTATATATTCACTTTATATCTTATCTACCTCACTTGCTTTGGCAAATGTTGCCTATATTTTCCATGCTAATAAAGCCCTTGATTGAATTGACAGAGATTGAAGGACCCATATGAAAAAAAGAGAGATTTGTCCAGCACGCCCCCAAATTCAAGTAGTGACAATAGTAAATCCCTCTACTGCTATGGGATAGCTACTATCCATCTCTAAGGGCCATGACAAACACACAGAGTAGTGGAAAAGGACAGTCTCTTACCATGTCTGTTATGATAGACTCTTACCATGTCTGTTATGATAGACTCTTACCATGTCTGTTATGATAGACTCTTACCATGTCTGTTACGATAGACTCTTACCATGTCTGTTACGATAGACTCTTACCATGTCTGTTACGATAGACTCTTACCATGTCTGTTATGATAGACTCTTACCATGTCTGTTATGTAGGGAGAGCGCTGGACACGGAGACGCAGAGCAGAGAGACACAGGAGGGTTTGTGGTTGAGATGATCCAGCAGGAGAGAGAGAGACTCGACCCTCCGTCTGTCTGTCCTGGTCAGTGTCAGTCTGTCTGTTATCGGTCTGTTGATCAGTGTGTCTGTGGTCAGTCTGTTCATCTGTGTCTGTCATTGGGATCAGTGTGTCTGTCCATCTGTAGGGCCCAGTCAGAACAGCTACGATCTTCTGTCTGAGGCCTGGAGGACTCTGTACCCAGTTAGTCAATCCAACCTTCTATCTGAGGACTGAAACAATACGATTTCAGTCTGAGGCCTTCTATCGGAGGACTGAAACAATGCCCAGTTAGTCAATCAGCTACGACCTTCTATCTGAGGACTGAAACAATACCCAGTTAGTCAATCAGCTACGACCTTCTATCTGAGGACTGAAACAATACCCAGTTAGTCAATCAGCTACGACCTTCTATCTGAGGACTGAAACAATACCCAGTTAGTCAGTCAGCTCGACCTTCTATCTGAGGACTGAAACAATACCCAGTTAGTCAGTCAGCTACGACCTTCTATCTGAGGACTGAAACAATACCCAGTTAGTCAGTCAGCTACGACCTTCTATCTGAGGACTGAAACAATACCCAGTTAGTCAATCAGCTACGACCTTCTATCTGAGGACTGAAACAATACCCAGTTAGTCAATCAGCTACGAACTTCTATCTGAGGACTGAAACAATACCCAGTTAGTCAGTCAGCTACGACCTTCTGAGGACTGAAACAATACCCAGTTAGTCAATCAGCTACGACCTTCTATCTGAGGACTGAAACAATACCCAGTTAGTCAATCAGCTACGACCTTCTATCTGAGGACTGAAACAATACCCAGTTAGTCAATCAGCTACGAACTTCTATCTGAGGACTGAAACAATACCCAGTTAGTCAGTCAGCTACTTCTATCTGAGGACTGAAACAATACCCAGTTAGTCAGTCAGCTACGACCTTCTATCTGAGGACTGAAACAATACCCAGTTAGTCAATCAGCTACGAACTTCTATCTGAGGACTGAAACAATACCCAGTTAGTCAGTCAGCTACGACCTTCTATCTGAGGACTGAAACAATACCCAGTTAGCTCAGTCAGCTGACCTTCTATCTGAGGACTGAAACAATACCCAGTTAGTCAGTCAGCTCGACCTTCTATCTGAGGCCTGGAGGACTGAAACAATACCCAGTTAGTCAGCTGGACCACGTGTGTCTGTGTGTCTGTGGTCGTAGCTGTGTGTCTGTGGTCGTAGCTGTGTGTCTGTGGTCGTAGCTGTGTGTCTGTGGTCATAGCTGTGTGTCTGTGTCTGTGTCTGTAGCTGTGTGTCTGTGTGTCTGTGGTCGTGTCTGTGTCTGTGGTCGTAGCTGTGTGTCTGTGGTCGTGTCTGTGTGTCTGTGGTCGTATCTGTGGTCGTAGCTGTGTGTCTGTGGTCGCAGCTGTGTGTCTGTGGTCGTAGCTGTGTGTCTGTGGTCTATCTGTGTGTCTGTGGTCGTGTCTGTGGTCTAGCTGTGTGTCTGTGGTCGTGTCTGTGTGTCTGTGGTGTATCTGTGTGTCTGTGGTCGTAGCTGTGTGTCTGTGGTCGTAGCTGTGTGTCTATGGTCGTAGCTGTGTGTCTGTGTCGTGTCTGTGGTCGTAGCTGTGTGTCTGTGTGTCTGTGGTCGTAGCTGTGTGTCTGTGGTCGTAGCTGTGTGGCTGTGGTCGTAGCTGTGTGTCTGTGTGTCTGTGGTCGTAGCTGTGTGTCTGTGGTCTGTGGTTAGCTGTGTGTCTGTGGTCGTGTCTGTTACCAGGTCTCCGGATGGAGGGTGGCGGCGGCACACAGAGCAGCGTCAGAGGGATTCTCTGGGAGTTCAACATGGACCTGCCATCAGAGAGACGAGTCTGGAGTCACACGGACCGCAGAATGCAGAGAGACCTGCAAAATCAGATAGACCTGCAGAATCAGAGAGACCTGCAGAATCAGAGAGACCTGCAGAATCAGAGAGACCTGCAGAATCAGAGAGACCTGCAGAATCAGATAGACCTGCAGAATCAGAGAGACCTGCAGAATCAGATAGACCTGCAGAATCAGAGAGACCTGCAGAATCAGATAGACCTGCAGAATCAGATAGACCTGCAGAATCAGATAGACCTGCAGAATCAGATAGACCTGCAGAATCAGAGAGACCTGCAGAATCACAATGACAATCTGACGTTACATGTTCATATTACAATGTGTGTGTGTGTGTGTGTGTGTGTGTGTGTGTGTGTGTGTGTGTGTGTGTGTGTGTGTGTGTGTGTGTGTGTGTGTGTGTGTGTGTGTGTGTGTGTGTGTGTAGTCAGGGTGTGTGTGTGTGTGTGTGTAGGTGTGTAGGTGTGTAGGTGTGTAGGTGTGTAGGTGTGTGTGTGTGTGTGTGTGTGTGTGTGTGTGTGTGTGTGTGTGTGTGTGTGTGTGTGTGTGTGTGTGTGTGTAGTCAGGGTGTGTGTGTGTGTAGGTGTGTGTGTAGGTGTGTGTGTGTAGGTGTGTGTGTGTGTGTGTGTGTGTGTGTGTGTGTGTGTGTGTGTGTGTGTGTGTGTGTGTAGG
>NW_025750254.1:0-7500 GCF_021184085.1 Oncorhynchus gorbuscha | reverse complement strand
CCTGAGGAGATACAATCAAATACATTCGGTAAACAACAGGTGTAGACTAACAGTGGAATGCTTTCTTACGGGCCCTTCCCAACAATGAGGAGAGAAAGACAATAGAGAAATAATAGATAAACACAACATGTAATAATAAATACACAACGATTAACATGACTGTTTACACAGAGTACCAGTACTGAGTTGATGTGTGGGGGTACTAGGTAATAACATGGCTGTATACACAGAGTACCAGTAATGAGTTGATGTGTAGGGGTACTAGGTAATAACATAGACTGTAGATATACACAGAGTACCAGTACTGAGTTGATGTGTAGGGGGTACTAGGTAATAACATGGCTGTATACACAGAGTACCAGTACTGAGTTGATGTGTAGGGGTACTAGGTAATAACATGGCTGTATACACAGAGTACCAGTACTGAGTTGATGTGTAGGGGTACTAGATAATAACATGGCCGTATACACAGAGTACCAGTACTGAGTTGATGTGTAGGGGTACTAGGTAATAACATACGAGACAAGGGGTAGATGGGTGGTGGTACTAGGTAATAACATGGCTGTTTACACAGAGTACCAGTACTGAGTTGATTTTGAGGGGTACTAGGTAATAACATGGCTGTATACACAGAGTACCAGTACTGAGTTGATTTTGAGGGGTACTAGGTAATAACATGGCTGTTTACACAGAGTACCAGTACTGAGTTGAGGGGTACTAGGTAATAACATGGCCGTATACACAGAGTACCAGTACTGAGTTGATGTGTGGGGGTACTAGGTAATAACATGGCTGTATACACAGAGTACCAGTACTGAGTTGATGTGTAGGGGTACTAGGTAATAACATGGCTGTATACACAGAGTACCAGTACTGAGTTGATGTGTAGGGGTACTGGTTAGTTGATGGGTGGTGGTACTAGGTAATAACATGGCTGTTTACACAGAGTACCAGTACTGAGTTGATTTTGAGGGGGTACTAGGTAATAACATGGCTGTATACACAGAGTACCAGTACTGAGTTGATGTGTAGGGGCTAGGTAATAACATGGCTGTATACACAGAGTACCAGTACTGAGTTGATGTGTAGGGTACGAGGTAATAATATATTTTTTAATACTTAGCTGTCCTATGAGTGGTCTGAGACAGGCGTTTAGATTCTGTTTGTTCAAGTGCAATGTTAATAACGATGGTTTTGGAAAACCGCTCAGAGATGTAACGTTGCTCGACGAACAATGAAATTCGCCTAAGGCCCGGTTTCCCAAAAGCATGTCAATCGCCCTTCACACTGCCCTTTTCTCACCTTGACAAGAGGAACACCTATGTGAGAATGCTGTTCATTGACTACAGCTCAGCGTTCAACACCATAGTGCCCACAAAGCTCATCACTAAGCTAAGGACCCTGGGACTAAACACCTCCTCTGCAACTGGATCCTGGACTTCCTGACGGGACGCCCCGTTCACATCGAGGGGGCTGTAGAGGAGCGGGTCGAGAGCTTCCAAGTTCCTCGGTGTCCACGATCAACTCCTTCACAGTGATCAGGCCTAGCACTCGATGTGAACGGGGGCTCGGCTCTGAGTTCCCTGTAGTCCACGATCAGCTCCTTTGTCTTGCTGATGTTGAGAGAGAGGTTGCTGCCTTGGCACCACACTGCCACATCACTAAGGATCTATCATGGTCCACACACACCTACACAGTCGTGAAGAGAGCAAGACAATGCTTCTTCCCTCGGGAGACTGAACAGATTTGGCCTCAGATCCTCAAAGTTCTACAGCTGCACCACTGAGAGCATCGTGACTGGCTGCATCACCGCCTGGTATGTTATCTTGCTACGGCAACTGCTCATCATCCGACCGCAAGGCGCTACAGAGGGTAGTGAGTACAGCCCAGTACATCACTGGGGCAGAGCTCCCAGCCATCCAGGACCTCTATACCAGGCGGTGTCAGAGGCCCTAAAAATGGTCAGACTCCAGCCTCCGTCATAGACTGTTTCTCTCTTCCGCACGGCAAACGGTATCGATGCATCAGTCTGGAACCAACAGGATAGCTAACTGACTACCTGACCAGTTTAGATAGCTAACTGACTACCTGACCAGTTTAGATAGCTAACTGACTACCTGACCAGTTTAGATAGCTAACTGACTACCTGACCAGTTTAGATAGCTAACTGACTACCTGACCAGTTTAGATAGCTAACTGACTACCTGACCAGTTTAGATAGCTAACTGACTACCTGACCAGTTTAGATAGCTAACTGACTACCTGACCAGTTTAGATAGCTAACTGACTACCTGACCAGTTTAGATAGCTAACTGACTACCTGACCAGTTTAGATAGCTAACTGACTACCTGACCAGTTTAGATAGCTAACTGACTACCTGACCAGTTTAGATAGCTAACTGACTACCTGACCAGTTTAGATAGCTAACTGACTACCTGACCAGTTTAGATAGCTAACTGACTACCTGACCAGTTTAGATAGCTAACTGACTACCTGACCAGTTTAGATAGCTAACTGACTACCTGACCAGTTTAGATAGCTAACTGACTACCTGACCAGTTTAGATAGCTAACTGACTACCCGACCAGTTTAGATAGCTAACTGACTACCTGACCAGTTTAGATAGCTAACTGACTACCTGACCAGTTTAGATAGCTAACTGACTACCTGACCAGTTTAGATAGCTAACTGACTACCTGACCAGTTTAGATAGCTAACTGACTACCTGACCAGTTTAGATAGCTAACTGACTACCTGACCAGTTTAGATAGCTAACTGACTACCTGACCAGTTTAGATAGCTAACTGACTACCTGACCAGTTTAGATAGCTAACTGACTACCTGACCAGTTTAGATAGCTAACTGACTACCTGACCAGTTTAGATAGCTAACTGACTACCTGACCAGTTTAGATAGCTAACTGACTACCTGACCAGTTTAGATAGGCTAACTGACTACCTGACCAGTTTAGATAGCTAACTGACTACCTGACCAGTTTAGATAGCTAACTGACTACCTGACCAGTTTAGATAGCTAACTGACTACCTGACCAGTTTAGATAGCTAACTGACTACCTGACCAGTTTAGATAGCTAACTGACTACCTGACCAGTTTAGATAGCTAACTGACTACCCGACCAGTTTAGATAGCTAACTGACTAGTTTAGATAGCTAACTGACTAGTTTAGATAGCTAACTGACTACCTGACCAGTTTAGATAGCTAACTGACTACCTGACCAGTTTAGATAGCTAACTGACTACCTGACCAGTTTAGATAGCTGGCTGACTACCTGACCAGTTTAGATAGCTAACTGACTACCTGACCAGTTTAGATAGCTAACTGACTACTAACTGACTACCTGAGATAGCTAACTGAGTTTAGATAGCTAACTGACTACCTGACCAGTTTAGATAGCTAACTGACTAGTTTAGATAGCTGACTGACTACCTGACCAGTTTAGATAGCTGGCTGACTAACTGGACAAGTTTAGATAGCTGACTAGACTACCTGACCAGTTTAGATAGCTAACTGACTACCTGACCAGTTTAGATAGCAGACTGACTACCTGACCAGTTTAGATAGCTGGCTGACTACCTGACCAGTTTAGATAGCTGACTAGACTACCTGACCAGTTTAGATAGCTAACTGACTACCTGACCAGTTTAGATAGCTAACTGACTACCTGACCAGTTTAGATAGCTAACTGACTACCTGACCAGTTTAGATAGCTAACTGACTACCTGACTAGTTTAGATAGCTAACTGACTACCTGACCAGTTTAGATAGCTAACTGACTACCTGACCAGTTTAGATAGCTCTAGACTAACTGACTAGTTTAGATAGCTGACTAGACTAACCACCAGTTTAGATAGCTGACTAGACTAACTGACCAGTTTAGATAGCTAACTGACTACAACATGTTTAATAGTGGCTGACACAACCAGCTTAGATAGCTAACTGACTACCTGACCAGTTTAGATAGCTAACTCTACCTTGTTTATGCTACTATTCTAATTCTCAACAGCTAACTGTATTCTACTATTCTAATTCTCAACAGTATGTACCTGATTCAGTTTAAATAGCTAACTGACTACCTGACCATTCTAGATTTCAACAGTATGGGCATTCTACTATTCTACTACCTCAACAGTTTAGATTTTACTATTCTACCCTCAACAGTTTAGATAGCTAACTGACTCTACCAGCTCAACAGCTAACTGACTATTCTACTATTTAGATAGCTCAACTACCTGACCAGCTAATTTCAACAGTAGATAGCTACTATTCTAATTCTCAACCAGTTTAGATATTCTACTATTCTAAGTTTCAACAGTATGACTACCTACCAGTTTAGATAGCTAACTGACTATGTGACCTACTTTAGATAGCTAACTGACTACCTGACCAGTTTAGATAGCTGGCTCTAATTGTCAACAGTTTAGCATACAGCTAACTGACTAATTTAAAATTATGCGTAGACTACCTGACCTAATTTAGATAGTATGCTAGATTCTACTAAATTTCAACAAGTTTAGATAGCTGACTAATTCTCAACAGTATGTGTATTCTACTATTCTAATTCTGACCAGTTTAGATAGCAGACTAGACTAATTGTCCAGTTTAGATATTCTACTATTACTAATTGTCAATAGCTGTTAGACTACTACTAGTTTCAGATAGTTGGCTAGACTACTATTCTAATTGTCAGACAGTATGCATATTCTACTATTCTAATTGTCAACAAAACTGACTAGTTTGATAGCCCGACTGAGGTCACTAGTGATAGCTGTCTTAGACTACCTGACTAACATTAGACTGGTTTAACTACCTGACTAATTTAGCAACAAAGTACCCAATTTGGGGAAAACAGACAGGGTTGGCTTAGATTATTGATAGCATGTAGCAAAACACAAAAAATTTAATCTCCAATGTTAATTGATCAAAAGCTGTACAATGAGAACTTGGCTAGCTGTAATGTATTGTTCCTGCGATATTAGATTCCCTAAAAGTAACCCACACCTCAGAACAAGATCAAACGAACTGGCGAGATTCACACAGATTCCCAGATTCCATGACAGTTCCTCAGATTCCCTGACGAGTGACAGTTCTATCCCTCTAGTTTCCTTGCTTTCCCCACATGACAGCTCGCTAGACTTGGACAGTTCCTGCCAGGATTCCCCACATGACAGTATGTGTATTCCCCACGTGACAGTTCCTCGTCAGATTCCCCACATGACAGTTCCTCGTCAGATCTCCCCACGTGACAGTTCCTCAGTATGTGTATTCCCCAACATGAACAACACACGGCATCCTCAGATTCCCCACGGGTATTCTCCGCTATTCTACCTCTCAACAGTATGGGTTTTTACTATTCTACCTCTCAACAGTATGACAGTTAATCGTCATCGGTGCTATTCTACTATTCAACCTCAACAGTACACGGCATTCTACTATTCTAATTCTCAACAGTATGTCGTATTCTACTATTCTAACTCAACCGTATGGTATTCTAGATATTATAAACTTTAGTAATACTACTGGATTCTAATTCTCAACAGTATGTGTATTCAACTATTCTAGTATTCTCAACAGTATAGTTGATAGAACCCAACAGATGCATATTATACTAGATAATTGTCAAAATTATAGTACTACTGTTGATTCTAACCCAACAGAAAGGCTGTATTCTACTATTATACTTCTCATAGCACTACTGATTGATAGAAACCCAACAGAATGGCTGCTCTAGATAGCATAATTAACAGTAACTACTGCGATAGAAACCTATTCTAAGGCTGTCAACAGTAGCATACTACTATAGTACTCAACAGTATGTAGTAACCTACAGAAATTCTCAGATAGTATGCGTACTACTGTTGATAGAAACCAACAGTATGCAGTATACTACCAGAGTAATTGTCAACAGTTGATAGAAACCCATAGAAAGGCTGCTCTAGATAGTATACTACCATAGTACTACTGTTGGATAGAAACTATAGAAATGCTTTAGTATGTGTATTCTACTATTCTAATTCTCAACAGTATGTGTATTCTACTATTCTAATTCTCAACAGTATGTGTATTCTACTATTCCAATTCTCAACAGTATGTGTATTCTACTATTCTAATTCTCAACAGTATGTGTATTCTACTATTCTAATTCTCAACAGTATGTGTATTCTACTATTCTAATTGTAGATAGTATACTACTATAGTACTACTGTTGCTGTCATGACAGCCGGGAACTCGGGAACAAAACGCATTCAAATCACGATGTCGGTGATCTTCAGGTTGGAAAGTCGAAGCTCTAGAAAGATGCCCCGAGTTACCGACTTCGGATTTGGAGTGGGATGACCAGTTCCCAGTTCGCTTTAACGGACTTGAAGTAGGAAGTCTGAGTGGAATGACTAGTTCCCAGTTCGCTTTAACGGACTTGAAGTAGGAAGTCTGAGTGGAATGACCAGTTCCCAGTTCGCTTTAACGGACTTGAAGTAGGAAGTCTGAGGTTTCTGAGTTGCCAGCTGCGGCATACCTACCAGCCTGATCCAGGAAGTGGAAGGCCTGTGTGTGGCGCATCATGTTACTCAGGCCATGGATCCAGCCAATCCGCACGCTCGGATCCTCCCATTGGCCAGCCACCCGCCATCGCCAGCTGTCGTAGGGCCACGCCCAGGGATGGATCGATCCTGGAGATGGGATGAAGAGATAGCGAATGTCTAGGAGATGAAGAAAGTCCGACGCCAATCACAAACGGACTCCAAACCCTAAGCACTTGTGGGAGAGCGGAGAGGATTTGATTGGTGTAAGCAATATGGTGAAACTTCCACCTGGGACTATCCTATTACCATAATGATCATCCACATTGACTACCCTATTACCACTATCCTAATACTAATGATTACCATACCATTGACTATCCTGATTACCATAACTGTTACTACCATCCCATTACCATATTGACTATCCTATTACCATAACATTACCATAATGACTATCTTATTACCATAATGACTATCCTATTACCATATTGACTATCCTATTACCGTGAGTTGATTCATCCGGCCACATAATGACTACCCACTATTACCATTGACCATCCCATTACCATTGACCATCCTATTACCACATTGACTATCCCATTACCACATTGACTACCCATGACTCCCATCCTATTACCATTGATTCATCCTAATACCATATTGATCATCCATTACCACATTGACTATCCCCATTACCAATGTACTATCCCAATACCACATTGATCACCCCATTACCACATTGACTATCCATTACCATAATGACTATCCTATTACCATAATGACTACACCTGTTGGGCCTGAATATGAGATGTGTTTCTGTCTTCTTTATCATCCATATATATGTACATATTCTTATTCCATCCCTTTAGATTTGTGTGTATTTGGTAGTTGTTGTGCATTTGTTAGATATTACTGCACGGTCAGAACTAGAAGCGCAAGCATTTCACTACAATCACATT